>NC_092815.1:82165531-82320531 GCF_023375885.2 Dermacentor andersoni | reverse complement strand
GTGGCGGGCGAGTCAAGCTGCCGTGACGCAGCTTTTACTTGGTTATTTTTACCACTCGTGTACAATTTTGGTCTGCCACCACTGTGGTAAACCAAATAAACTTCAAACCCAGCTCTCGGGCTACTTCCAGTCAAGCACCATAAGCGAAATTGCCGTCAATGCGGCTGGCTGCACACTTGATTCATCGTGGGCCTGTATTCACGAAAAAAAGGGTACTTACGCTATAAGCGTATTCGTAAGAGCAGATTCTAACCAATCGTGATGACGTATATATCGTTAGTTAAAGGCAGCTGGCCAATGGCAAAGCAGCACTAACCAACAGAAAGTTTCACAAGTGTACTCACCCCGTGACCTCTTAAAACTTGCACCCGAATCAAATCCTGGCGTTCTGTATAGAGGCCCACCAGCCATGCAGTTTCTGCGTTCGCCTGCTTTGGTTTAGGGCACTAATACGTAGTAAAAAATTAACGAATATGTGCCATGTGATAGGCTCTATGTAAAAAGATCGGACCGTATTCACAAAAAGCTCATGTTCTCATGCTAAAGCTGCTCGTAAGACAAAATCCCAGCCAACCTTGATGTTGGACATAACATTATCGAAGGGCGCCGACCAATGGAAAATAGCACTTACAAAGAACAACTCGGTGAATTCAACTTCTTGGCCCGTATTCACAAAAAGCTCTTGCGCTAGAGTTATTCGTAAGCGAAAAATTTGCAGCCAATCGAAACGCTGGACATATCATTAGTGAAGGTGATCAGCCAACGGCATAGAGCACTTGCGAAAGAAAAACTCTGTGATCGCCTATGATTCTGTTGCTCTAAGCATCTTGGGCTCGCGAAAGTAAACTTAGGTAAATGGCGCACGGCGACAAGGAAATGCTTTGTCGCCATGACTTTAGATCGATATTACTTGGCGCTTCTCACTATTTCGAAGGAAACATTTGGACAACAGATGCTGCAACGGGCTCAAACAACACCACATATAAACTGCGCAAGGCAGCTCGCGCATAGGAAACAGGTGGCCTCATGCGACGCTCAGCCATGGTTCAACGCCGCCGGCGCCCTTAGCAACGCGATCGCCCCGTAGAACGACGCCATGTGGAGCGCTGCCAAGAAGGCAGCTTGCTTCAAGGGCCACACGGCTGAATGAATTGGATGCGTCAGTTATCATCGAGAGTTTGCGCATGCTTCGACGCATTCACTTAAGCCCACAAATATTTCCGAAGCGCACAATCAGAGGAAAAAATAAAAAAGCAAGTATTGTTACAGCTAACTCATCATCACCAGAATGCAGAAATGCTGTCGTATTAAAAAGTGCAGCTTGCAAACTCCATGGTGAGAGCTGAAGCTGCGAGGATATGCTAGTTTTTCTTCTTTTTCTAGCATTCCATGCTCCTAAAAATTTTTGTGGTCAATGTGCATTTGTATTTACAAGTTTACGGACTGCATTTATAGACAACTACGGCGCCCAGGATGACTCCTTTTGTTAGAGTAACTGATTGCCTCATGCATTGTCCTCTTCTTTTTTTTTTTCTTGAGGGAGAGTGATCGTGCAATATATAGCCCAAATGAGCACGTTCACTCTCCTAACGCCCAAGTGTATATAGACCAGCCCAAGAATTATTCAGTGAAGTTAAAAATACGAACAGAAAGCTCTTACGAACCGGAATCGCAAAGGGATCTTGTTTTCAGAGTTCAACTCGTTTTCCGAGTTCAGATAATGCACATCCACCATCGAACCGCTATTAAAAGCGTGTGTTGTGCAGTTCTTTCCGTAGCTTCTGTTAAATGATAAGAGAAAAATTACCGGATCTTTAGCAAATTTCAATGCCGGCTCTTTCCTTAGCTCTCCGTACGTTTCACTCACTAGACTGCATTGATAACGATTGTCTATATGCTCTGCATGTAGGCACATGCATGTTCAGTTCCTAAAAGTAGCATTTTATTTATTGATAGTTTTTTTTTCGTACAGTGCGCCCCGCATGATTATCGTAAACAACCAGGAGTTTTTAAACGTCTGTACGGGCCGTTCATGTGGGTTCATGCGCCGGTGGCTATTCATCGAGCGCCCATATGGTGTGCGAAGTCATTGCTGCTATCGTTATCAACGTTTGCGATCCAGAACAAATACATTACCTCCCAAAGAAAATACGGGGCGAGAACAGCTTCGGTGCCCTTATCGGGTTCTCGTATAAGTTTGTGGAAATGCAATCGCTCCTCCAGAGACGCCTGTTTACATATGCAACACCCGGAAACGCCGGAAGCAACTCGCTCGAAACGCCGGCTTATCGCGAAATCTTACTTGCTTGTTCTAGCACGCGCCCGCGTGCGCGAAGAAAGAAAACGCGAAAATTTCCCCTTTGAAAGGAACTGCGATAAAAGAAGCAAACAGATTACTCAGCTTCATTCTTCGTTTCAGGTGGATAGCTGCGACCAAACATCCTCGAGAAGTGTGCAACCGGCACCTGAGCATCTGAAGGCGTAGATTGCTCGATTCATTACACATCGCTACCGAACTATTTGTTCATTCATTCTGCCTGCCTCGAAGTGCCTTATTTTTATTTCCAGCGCCATACAATAACGCCTGCATTGCTTATTTATCGAGCGGTACATCTCTAGTGCGCTCTGGCTCGAAGTATACGAGCTTTATTTGGGCACTTGGCTTGTCTGAACATATTTTTGTTGTTAAACTTGTGGGAGGGCTTGTGGGGGGGGGGGGGGGCGGAGCACAGGCTTTTTCTTGCTCTTTCTGTCCAAAATAAACCAAAGTTTATAGCGATGCGGCAGGCGAGCATTATGCTCTGGCTCTAAACCTAACAGTTGGGGAAGTGCCCCAGCCAAAAAATTATTGATTCCTTTCCGCTCGTGGTGTGTATACATCCAACAACAAAATGTTTGAGAACCAATTTCTTACAGACAATTTATTTTTGTCTATCCAAAGACGACTGCATGATTAGAGATAAGGGCTGCACAGAATATCTGTCAAAACGTGCTAAAAGAAACCCCCTCTCCCCCCCCCCTTCTTTTTGGAGCTTGACCTTTATACTGTATTGGTGAAGAATAAGAAGTCAGACAAGAGCTTGTGTACAAAGCGTTCATGTCACTATGATCATAAGGTTTTAGCGAAACTGCAAAAGTGTACCGTGCACACCTCTGGCAAAAAAAAAAAACAAGAAAAGTCAGCATATTCTGGAAGTTTGCAGAATCCCAGTCCAATTTCCAGCGAAAATGTTTTAAAGCCGTTCCATTAAGAATTTAAGGTGTTTGAAGTTAAACCCTTTCAGCACGTTGTCCGCATATAACTCACCCGTTTAACATGTTCGGCGCATATAGGGCTTCGGAGCACTCGATTAAAAAAAGAAATCAAAGTTTAGCCACAGCCGCACTTCACCCACACAAGTTTAATCTCCAATGCGTATCAACCATAATGTCCCCGCCCCCATTTTCGCCAAAGCTGATATAGTTCTTCCAGTACAGTTAGGTAAATTATACACAGTTTTCAAAACACACTTATAACGCTGTGGAGCACTTGCATACTTGTACTGCAAAGGCCGTCAATGACCCACACATTTTGCATTTTGCCTACACCGTCGCACGAAATCTGCCCTCTATTTCCAGAAAACAAGGACGAGACAAAAGGGAAACATAATACATTCCTCGAATAACGCATGAAAATGTGAGAGACATAGATGTCAATAGTTATTTGTAAATCTCAAAACGCAGCCGGGAAGGTTGACGTTTCGGCACGTATTCCAAATTGCATTCACTCATTTTCACCAAACGTGAACTCGGCGCCAACGTAAGGCTTTCTCGGGACACTCAGAAGCATGGCGTATAACGGCCGCGTAACGCTTTCAAGCAGTTTATGAAGGAGTTTTTTTTGTGTGTGTGTGAACCTGCAATTCATTCGCACTTTTTAACCTGCAGGGTAGCAAGGCCTATTGGTTAGAGTACGGGGCCTGTGTGCTAGAGGTCCTATGTTCGAATCCTGCCATCAAAGAAAGTTCTTTATGTTTATTCATTTAGATAGATACCCCGTACGTTGCGGCGGCGGCGAAAATTCGTCTGGAGTGTCCATATAACTGTAAATGTTAAAAAGAAAGTGAAGTATTAATGCGAGCTTGTCTCGACGATGTAATGGAACGGCTGTGTCACAGGCGGTCGCTCAGTCAGGTTGCCTTCAGGAATCGCAACAGCTATTTTCTAGCCTTCAGCAGCTATGATAGCAAAACCATGGATCATCATCACCATCATCATCAGCCTAGTTACGCCCACTGCAGGGCAAAGGCCTCTCCCATACTTCTCCAACTACCCCGGTCATGTACTAATTGTGGCCATGTTGTCCCTGCAAACGTCTTAATGTCATCTGCCCACCTAACTCTCTGCCGCCCCCTGCTACGCTTCCCTTCTCTTAGAATCCAGTCCGTAGCTCTTAGTGACCATCGGTTATCTTCCCTCCTCATTACATGTCCGGCCCATGCCCATTTCTTTTTCTTGATTTCAACTAAGATGTCGTTTACCCGCGTTTGTTGCCTCACCCAATCTGCTCTTTTCTTATCCCTTAACGTTACACCCATCATTCTTCTTTCCATAGCTCGTTGCGTCGTTCTCGATTTCAGCAGAACCCTTTTCGTAAGCCTCCAGGTTTCTGCCCCATATGTGAGTACTGGTAACACACAGCTGTTGTACACTTTCCTTTTGAGGGATAGTGGCAACCTACTGTTCATGATTTGAGAATGCCTGCCAAACGCACCCCAACCCATTCTTATTCTTCTGGTTATTTCAGTCTCATGATCCGGATCCGTGGTCACTACCTGCCCTAAGTAGATGTATTCCCTTACCACTTCCAGTGTTTCGCTACCTATCGTAAACTGCTGTTCTCTTCCGAGACTGTTAAACAGTACTTTAGTTTTCTGCAGATTAATTTTCAGACCCACCCTTCTGCTTTGCCTCTCCAGGTCAGTGAGCATGCATTGCAATTGGTCTCCTGAGTTACTAAGCAAGGCAATATCATCAGCGAATCGCAAGTTGCTAAGGTATTCTCCATCAACTTTTATCCCCAATTCTTCCCACTCCAGGCCTCTGAATACCTCCTGTAAACATGCTGTGAATAGCATTGGAGATATCGTATCTCCCTGTCTGACGCCTTTCTTTATAGGGATTTTGTTGCTTTCTTTGTGGAGGACTACGGTGGCTGTGGAGCCGCTATAGATATCTTCCAGTATTTTTACATATGGCTCATCTACACCCTGATTCCGTAATGCCTCCATGACTGCTGAGGTTTCGACTGAATCAAACGCTTTCTCGTAATCAATGAAAGCTATATATAAGGGTTGGTTATATTCTGCACATTTCTCTATCACTTGATTGATAGTGTGAATATGGTCTATTGTTGAGTAGCCTTTACGGAATCCTGCCTGGTCCTTTGGTTGACAGAAGTCTAAGGTGTTCCTGATTCTATTTGCGATTACCTTAGTAAATACTTTGTAGGCAACGGACAGTAAGCTGATCGGTCTATAATTTTTCAAGTCTTTGGCGTCCCCTTTCTTATGGATTAGGATTATGTTAGCGTTCTTCCAAGATTCCGGTACGCTCGAGCTTATGAGGCATTGCGTATACAGGGTGGCCAGTTTCTCTAGAACAATCTGACCACCATCCTTCAACAAATCTGCTGTTACCTGATCCTCCCCAGCTGCCTTCCCCCTTTGCATAGCTCCTAAGGCTTTCTTTACTTCTTCTGGCGTTACCTGTGGGATTTCGAATTCCTCTAGGCTAGTCTCTCTTCCACTATCGTCGTGGGTGCCACTGGTACTGTATAAATCTCTATAGAACTCCTCAGCCACTTGAACTATCTCGTCCATATTAGTAACGATATTGCCGGCTTTGTCTCTTAACGCACACATCTGATTCTTGCCTATTCCTAGTTTCTTCTTCACTGTTTTTAGGCTTCCTCCGTTCCTGAGAGCCTGTTCAATTCTATCCATATTATAGTTCCTGATGTCCGCTGTCTTACGCTTGTTGATTAACTTAGAAAGTTCTGCCAGTTCTATTCTAGCTGTAGGATTAGAGGCTTTCATACATTGGCGTTTCTTGATCAGTTCTTTCGTCTCCTGCGATAGCTTACTGGTTTCCTGTCTAACGGCGTTACCACCGACTTCTATTGCGCACTCCTTAATGATGCCCATGAGATTGTCGTTCATTGCTTCAACACTAAGGTCCTCTTCCTGAGTTAAAGCCGAATACCTGTTCTGTAGTTTGATCCGGAATTCCTCTAGTTTCCCTCTTACCGCTAACTCATTGATTGGCTTCTTGTGTACCAGTTTCTTTCGTTCCCTCCTCAAGTCTAGGCTAATTCGAGTTCTTACCATCCTGTGGTCACTGCAGCGTACCTTGCCGAGCACGTCTACATCTTGAATGATGCCAGGGTTCGCGCAGAGTATGAAGTCGATTTCATTTCTAGTCTCACCATTCGGGCTCCTCCACGTCCACTTTCGGCTAACCCGCTTGCGGAAAAAGGTATTCATTATACGCATATTATTCTGTTCTGCAAACTCTACTAATAATTCTCCTCTGCTATTCCTAGAGCCTATGCCATATTCCCCCACTGACTTGTCTCCAGCCTGCTTCTTGCCTACCCTGGCATTGAAGTCGCCCATCAGTATAGTGTATTTTGTTTTGACTTTACCCATCGCCGATTCTACGTCTTCATAAAAGCTTTCGACTTCCTGGTCATCATGACTAGATGTAGGAGCGTAGACCTGTACAACCTTCATTTTGTACCTCTTATTAAGTTTCACAACAAGACATGCCACCCTCTCGTTAATGCTATAGAATTCCTGTATGTTACCAGCTATTTCCTTATTAATCAGGAATCCGACTCCTAGTTCTCGTCTCTCCGCTAAGTCCCGGTAGCACAGTACATGCCCGCTTTTTAGCACTGTATATGCTTCTTTTGTCCTCCTAACCTCAATGAGCCCTATTATATCCCATTTACTACCCTCTAATTCCTCCAATAACACTGCTAGACTCGCCTCACTAGATAGCGTTCTAACGTTAAACGTTGCCAGGTTCAGATTCCAATGGCGGCCTGTCCGGAGCCAGGTATTCTTAGCACCCTCTGCAGCGTCACAGATCTGACCGCCGCCGTGGTCAGTTGCTTCGCGGCTGCTGGGGACTGAGGGCCGGGGTTTGATTGTTGTATTCATATAGGAGGTTGTGGCCAAGTACTGCACCAGGGTGGCCAATCCTGCTCTGGTGAGAGAGTGCGTTACCGGTTCTGGTCACCGGGATCAGGCCGGACTCCAGGCCTGTTTGTGCAATTTTCTCAACACACGTTTTTTTTTTTGTATTTTCCGGTGGAGAATAGCGCGGCACCGGGATTTGAATCACGGTCCTCTTGCACTGGAGACGGATACTTTACCGTCCCCGTAGGAGTTAAATTAAAAATTAATTTATGGGGTTTTACGTGACAAAACCACTTTCTGATTATGCACGCCGTAGTGGAGGACTCCGAAAATTTCGACCACCTGGGGTTCTTTAACGTGCACCTAATTCTAAGTACACGGGTGTTTTCGCATTTCGCCCCCATCGAAATACGGCCGCCGTGGTCGGGGTCCGATCCCGCGACCTCGTGCTCAGCAGTCTAACACCATAACCACTGAGCAACCACGGCGGGTCCCGCGGGAGTTGTACGCCTCATTTAACCTACAGTGGTGCCCTACTTGGTTAGTCAAGGTGGACCAATCTGAGCTCGGTTATACCGCATGGATGGCACTCGGCTAGAGAACCTGGTATTTATGACCTGCACATGCGAGTGTGAGGCCATAAATATTTGAAGATCTATATAAATATATATATATATATATATATATATATATATATATATATATATATTTTTAGGAGGGTTCCCGTACAGTGATAAAATAAAGGAAAAGACATTAAAAGAAAGAAAAAAAAAAGAAAGAAAAAGGGGCAGAAAAAAAAAAAAGGTACATAACAGGTGATTTGAACTCGTGACCCTTCGATGTTGCCCGGAAAGATAGCTCAGTCGGTTGGTTCGTCAGGCCCCAGGCTACTTTCAAGCGCCACAGCTCCTGCTCCGAGCCTCACACTTACGTGGAAAGAGACTCATGTTGTCCGCGATAGTCCGCGATGCGCGCGCTGTTGCTTTGTCTCTGCGTGTAGTAGTTGAGATAGCCAGTTTAAGGGCGGAGTAGTTGGAAGGCATACTTTCTAGGAAAAATGGCCGCTCAAGGAGAAGAGCGAACTCGAGCGGCTTTAGAGGCTAGGAAAACTGCCTTAAAATATTTAGACTTGAGGGAAAGCTTCGTTAACAAACTATAACACGGCAATCAGCACTCGAATACGACGAGAGAAATTACTGAGACGTGGAAAATTCCCTTGAAAAAAAAAATCTGGTTTGCTAGACAAATGCTTGTATGTATTGAACCTCTTAAAAGATGAGGGGTGAAATATGCGCTCACCGAGAGGGCATCTTCAGCACGAGACATCCCCAAGGCACCTTACAGAGATGTGGAGAGCTTCGCGGCCGGAACGAAGCTTCCCTTCTCCGCCGGCCAAGAGGGGGAAACGCGCTTTCCGATCGCTCAAGGTTGCGCGGACAAAGCATAACTCTAGCGTCTAGGAAAAGCTTAACCAGGTGCGATGGCGGCACGCATAGCGTGGGAAGCTAGCCGCCAGAATAACTATACCAAGGACTGCTGCTGATGAGGGCGAAATACCTTCGTGTAATTATAATAACCCTAATAGGACTACTTTCGAAAAAAAAAAAAAAAAGGAAACGGCCCAGAGGGCTATACTACGAGAGCTATGACTGATAGTTTTCTATATATATATATATATATTCATCTCATCTATGGGATCTAATGCGCGCGCTGTTTCTTTGTCTCTGCGTGTAGTACAGTTAAGAGAGCCAGTTTAAGGGCGGAGAAGAAGAAAGAAGAGAAAAGCAAAAACTGCAGCGCCGTGGTTTTAAAGCGCACCCGTGGTAGAGAAACGGAATGCGATATAAGCGTGCGTAGCCATGATACGCACACGACAAACTGCCTTAAAATATTTAGACTTGAGGGAAAGCTTCGTTAGCAAACGATAGCACGGCAATCAGCACTCGAATATAATTATAACTCTAATAATAATTGTAAATATTCATCTCATCTATGGGATCTAATGCGCGCGCTGTTTCTTTGTCTCTGCGTGTAGTACAGTTAAGAGAGCCAGTTTAAGGGCGGAGAAGAAGAAAGAAGAGAAAAGCAAAAACTGCAGCGCCGTGGTTTTAAAGCGCACCCGTGGTAGAGAAACGGAATGCGATATAAGCGTGCGTAGCCATGATACGCACACGACAAACTGCCTTAAAATATTTAGACTTGAGGGAAAGCTTCGTTAGCAAACGATAGCACGGCAATCAGCACTCGAATATAATTATAATTATAACCATGGATAATATTTAAATATTGTTTAATGATAAAGGTCATCCGTCTAGCTGGATTAGAGTCGTGCGGAGGACAAGTGTCATCTTCGAAGGACGAGCTGTAGCACAGAAGGCGTTCAACAGTTTCTTCGCAACCGTAGGCATTGTGATCGGCAATATAGTTCATTCTTCTCAATAATTGAGTATTACACGTTGGTGAATGCAAGGCGTAAGCGACAAAGTAGTGTTTCTTCACTTCGGTCGGACAATGTAACAAGCACTGTTGCATGGAGAGATCGAATGAATGCACATGACGATTGGCATTCGCCTTGAGGTAGCCTACGGTGCTTATTGACCAGTTGCCTTCTCCCAAGTTCACGTGCTACCTGACGCCTGCGGTATCAAGAATTTTCCACATCCCCCGCCATGGCCGTGCGTTGTGGCTCAGGCTAACTCTCCCAGGCCTAGATCTAGTACACGTATAATACCCAAGCAGGTGGACGAGAAAAGGGCGCCGCGGTAGCTCAATTGATAAAAGCATCACACGCTTAAGGCGAAGACATGGGTTCGGATCTCACCTAGGGCAACTTGTTTCTTCATCGACTTTCATTTCCCATTTCTTTATCATTTCTATATTCCAGTTAAAGCAACAAATATGTCCTCTATGCATTCCTTGCCATCATTGCATGTTAGCTTCATATGATTATAATGTCATTATAAACAATGATTCAGATGCTGTGCTCTAAGAATTTAATTATCTCTGGGTGCACACAATCACTGAATACAGAGGCATAAAAAAAAACACCAAAATGCCAAGCGCACGAGTTTGTGTGACTTTGTCCCGCTTCTTGGCTCAGCTGTGCCTTGGCAGAATCTCGCACTTCATTAGCACTTAGTACCGCTTACACTACGGCCGTTAAAATCATTCATAAATGTGCACTGTCACAAACGGCCTAAAAAAGATAGTTCAGACAACATAATCAAGCACACGGTGCTTACCCGTTCAACAGCCAGCACGTCATGAGTGGTAACTGTTTCATAGCATGATCATCTATCACGTGATACATTCAGTAACAGTACTTTTCATAGGTTCAGTAACGCAAACATCACCTCAGCCGCTCATATAATTTTATATCTCACATTTAGTCTAAAAGATGGCCGCAATGAAAAGTGTTGCATGGTGTTATTTTACGAGCAGCCGGAAAAAATGAAAGCGAGAGATGCTCACTCAGATTGACGCATACGACAGAGAAGTGGTGAATATATTCACTGCGTTCTTGACATGCACCATCATAAGGTAATTGGGCTTCCAATTGAGAAAGCGGAAGCAGAGGGTCAAATGGATGGCATAAATGTTCACAGTTGCACAACAACACTACGCACAACATACTAAATGATGTTCATCTCTTTGCTTACGAACCTTTGCAGCCTCCTGTTCTTTGTCACAGTCAGAAAAAATAAATAGCACAAAATACACACGCATTCACGCCTCACGGAAGTGAGTTCAGAAAGGAAGCACGCTGATAAAGTGCAGAAGGGGGGTGTCACTTCGCTCTCTCGATGATGTCAAAACTGCGCTTCCGGTGGAGTTCGTGAACACTTCCGTTAGGGTCCCTCGCGACGCTGGCCGCAAGCACCGTGTTGCTGCTGGAGGCGCTGGTGGTCCGTTCCAGATCCTTCCGGAAAAACCGCTTGGGAAGGAAGTGACGATAATCCCTGAATCCGAAGAACAAGTACACGCCCTGTAGCCCCACCAAAACGATCACGATGATGTCCACGGCGACGACATCCGCGAAGGCTCCCACGAAACCCAGAAGCCACGTGGTACCCATGATTAACGCTAGCTTGATGAAGAGCCCCATGTGCGATCGCTGTCCGCCTCCCTTGAAGTCAAAGCCCGCGGTCTGGCTCGACGTGTGGCGGATGTGAATCACGATGTGCGCGTAAAGGCACAAGTCCAGGAGAAGCAGCAGCATCATGGGAAGCAGGAAGAACACTGCCTGCGCCCCTGTGCTGCCGATCCAGCAGCCGAAATGGCCGTAGCGCGGAGACAGCGGGAAACTGGACGGCACTGTCCAGTTGAGCACTGCGCAGAGGCCGGCGATGACCGACGGTGCTCCCCACGCGATGAGACAGTAGGCGAAGAATCCGCATCCGTGGCGCCCTGACGGTAGGTGTACCACAGCAGCGACGTTCTTCCATATGTCGAACGATAGAACGCTTGTCCAGAAGAACGTGGAGAGGAACCCATAGTGCAAGAACAGGGCCAGCACTGCGCAGAAGGGCGCGGGGACCTTGAAGCTGTTCGCTAAAAGGAAAATCAACTGGCTCCAGAACAAGGTCACCGAGAGACAAAGGGTGCATTTGGACGAGAACGTCCGCGAGTGCCTGTAGAGCACGTACGCGACACCCTTGAGGAACAGGCACGCGAGGGAGAGGCTGAGGCAGATGATGGTGAGGTAGTTTTGCACGCCGTACCATCGCCGGCGCGCTGGCGACGTCGCGTTGGTTTCCAAATGAGCCATTGTCTCGTTCTTGGTCGTCACGTTGGCGTAGCGGTAGTCGGGAGCTCTGATGTAACACTTGTCACCGTGCCAGGAGAAACAAGAATCGCTGGTGACCACCGGTTTGAAGAGGGACACCAGGTTTGGACCGAGGAAGGACCTCAACCGAGGTCTGTCTCGTAAGTCCGGCACCACTTCTGACGGCGCACACTCCAGCAGCGATGACTCGACGCCGTGGCAGAGCGCGCAGTAGATATTCTTGTACACGACATCCGACTCATTGCCTTTGTGCTTCACAGGTGCGAAGTACGTCGCGCACTTGCGGCTGTGCTCTGAATCGGATGCTTCGGGACAAGTCTCGGCAATCTGGATACCACGCGCGCATGGCCTCAGCAAATGCTCGCCGCTTCTCTCAACCGACCTCGGTATGGCGTGCGTCACCGACCTCTGGCTCCATCCCGTCGAGTTCCAGAACGTAGCCGTGCTGTCCAAGTCGTAATTGCAGAGCGCGCAGAAGGCGTTCAAGTACGTCACGTTCCGCGCGCTCGTCACGGGAATCGCGTAATACGTGTCGTTGTACGTGTCAACGTTCTCGCACGCATCTCGCACCTGGTCCCGGGGCCACTGGTGGTTGCATCCCGTCACCACGTAGATGTCCTTATCGTAGAGGCCTTTGACGTTCAGCGTCACGCATGCAGCTGCGCTAGGTCGAGCGAGAGTCGAACCAGCCTCCCAGCAGCAGTCGCCGTACGCTTCGCAGTTACTCGCGCACGAACACGTCACCGCGAAAAGGTTCAGCGCGCATTCGACGGGCGACGAAGCGCAGCCGTTGAGTCTGGAGGGGCAGCGAAGGAGCTCCTCGAATAGATCTTTGGGGACGTCACCGTGCTCTTCGGCCTTCGCGGTCCACGGAAGCGTGACGTTGCAGTCTACGTGAAAGGAAAACGCGCCGCCGCGCAGCACGGCCGTCCACAGAAGCAGCAGAAGAGTCAGCGGCGTCTTCATTGTTTGTGCCACGATCCGGAGAGCGGATTGTTTTGTCAGGTGACACTCCGCAGCTCCATTCCGAGGTCTCCGGCTGCGTAAACGTGGAAAAAGAGAGTCAGAGATAAAGCAGTGGTCAACTGTCGTTAGGCAGGCAGGCAGCAGACGCGCGCACACGCAGTCGCAATACGCCCCACGTGTGCTACCCCTGCAACCCTTCCACGCCGCATTCCGCGTAATGAAGCCGCGGACTTTCCGCAGCGCAATCGTTCGCACTCGGGAAAGGTGAGCGATTGCGCGGCCAGGGTTTCTTCCACGGTGGGAACATCGTGAGTAAGTCGCTGTGTTGCATGTAAAGTCAGTGAAAACAGTGTAAAGGCAAACTCGGCACACACGAGGACCGGCGCTACCACACTGGACTTTATTGTAGCTACCAAGCCGAGGCTGGTGATCGTATAGAGCTATTACGCTTCGGCCATGAAAGCGACGACGCCTCTTGCACTTTCAACAAAGTCTGTGCGTTTGTACGTTCTTTCCCAAAATAAAACTTACGAGACTCCAACAGCGCGCACCTTGTTTATCACGTAGACAACGAAGGAAGGATGCTCCTTGTGGCGCAATAAACTTACCGCTATCTTCTTACGCCTAGCAAAAGCACTTACGTAAAGTAAGTGCTTACAAGAATAATTTGGAAAGTTTTAAGCTACTCGAGGCGAGAAACACACTCCGACGTCGTAAAGTCAGAATTAACCAATAGGTCGTTTTCATCGCTTTGGTTAGGCAGTAACATTCATTCAATTCCTCGTTTGCGCCTCACGATTTGCCAGGTAGAGATTCCGTTCTAGTGCGCGCAGGCGATACAGTATTCGAAAGTTCGACGTTTAGTGAATAAAGCATTTGTGCTTTGAGCAGTTATATTACAATTCTCTCTCTCTCTCTCTCTCTCTCTCTCTCTCCTGCGTATTTTCCATACAGCCGTATTGGCGTCCTTAACAACAAATGGAGGTTATACTTTTCCGGTGTGATTTTAAAGTCATGGTGAATCAATTAGCGGAATGTTTTGCACGTTGAATTCTAAAAGAAAAAAACGTTCGTAATTGTTATGTTTTGTCTATATAATTTCAGATGCGAACAAGCCAAAGCACGCTAACCCAGGTCGTTCGTTCGTTCGTTCGTTCAGTTTGTTTGTTGACGACTATTACGCACGACAAAAGAAAGAAAGCGATTTGTTCTACGGAGCGTAGTAAAAAGTCCCGGACCGCCCACAGACAAAAAAGACACAACGACGTGCACTTAGGTAATCACTCGCCAAACGCGTTATAGCATAGTGTAACCTTCCCTGTTCGTGCTTCAATTTATTTTGGTCACTAATGCCTAAACGTTGCGCCACTACAATGTATTAAAAACACAGCACATATTCTATATTAGGCCCCTCAGTTAACGCATCATCGACATTAGCATTTCCTTCGTTACGCATAATAATTGTTTAACGTCACGGAATAAACCTCACCAGTTTCTCTGTTCTAAGTGCATCCTCTTACGTTGATGGCTGTTTACTCTTTCTTACGACACACATTCAAAGAACTCGAGATAAGGAAAAGGAAGGCAATCTTATGTAACCCCACCAATGTCGAGAAACGTTCGAGGTTATCGAAGACGGACTAGCCGTCGAACGCTCTCTTCTGGCTATTTACACATTCAGGAGAGTGTGCCCTTGCGTCAATGCACACCTTTTCTTTTCTTTTTTAAATTTCTCGCTTTCTCTTTGGCTCTCCCCGCGGGGCTCGCTTCCAGTCAACAGACTTCATCACCTAAGCGATCGCTGCGATACAATATAGAACACAGTCCCTCTACGTTCATGTGATCTCCCGTTATTCTTCCGCAAGCACAAACGTTGTGCGTATTCAGGGTGGATGATGCCGCGTTCGCACTTAAGACGTAACGACCTAAATAATTACACTCATTACGTACGCAGCTAGTAGTCCATACGCTATCAACGCAGCTCGAGACGCTGTCGGAACGTTAATTGCACCGTGTCCGTAGAGACCATTTCATAATGACTACAGAAAGGGCACACACAATAGAACCACTAGACACGCAAGAAAAAGTTGTCATTGACGTAACAGTAGCGAGAAGGAGAAGCGGAATCGTGCAACCTAGAGCGTTTGAGTATCTTGGTTGCTTCAAAAAGCAAAATTAGCAGTTGGAGAATTTTAAAGACCTGGGGAACGAACCCGCGACCACCAGCGTTACATGACAGTCGCCAGTCGTCCTCTCAGCTTACCAGTATGCTAGCAGAGTGGAAATGGCGATGCGTGATTAACTTACCAATAAAATCTCCGGTAGGTCGAATAAACAAGTTAACTAAATAACTTCTGCGCGCACACCTGATGGCGGCCGAGCCAAGGTAAAGTGTTTTTTTTTTTTTTTTCGTTAGGATGCTCTGACAAATGTTCCACTCGATATGCTCTACTAACTGCTAGCGCAACGCTATCAAATAAATGTTCCCCCTCCGCAGCCCCCACTTCGGTCTCAAAACAACTAAGCTGATAAAGAATCTCAAGGACAAGTTTTTCAACTCCGAAATTTGTTCACCGTGCTGCCTTAAGTTAATCCTTTTGTAGGTTTTTGCTACAGTTAGGCCGGAAGGCAAATTTTCCTAGAGTGGAAAGCTTTCACCACTTCGCGGGTTTTCACGGTGCTCACTTGCTTATAGCAGTGAACGCACAATCTTGTCTCGGTTGTCGTTAACTTTAAGCCCGCGAGCTATGACAGTACAGTAAACTATTGCGCCATTCTGTCCTTACAGTATGCTACCGCATATAACTGATCTTCGGGGTTTCCCCTTACTTGTCGTAGAGGCGTTGCTGAAAGTTGTGTGTACCACCAGCCTAAATTGAAAGCAGAACAGGATAAGAGCAAATAAATATCGTAGGAAAATTGCTTTAACTTGATTACGTGGGCATGTGCTATAGGTCACCACTGACTGGTGCTTAGTTAAACAAGGTGTGATCTACAAGAAGCTATGTGCCATAACCTGTACTACACCCTTGTCAAAACATCAACTTGCGAGTGATGGAGCTCGAAAATGCGTTGTTATTCATCTTGTTTCACTCGCGCTGCAGCCTATGCGGATATCACATACTCCCTTACAGCTATGTCAGTTTCGTGGAAATTTCCAGTCGAGCAGGCTGCCGTCATGTAGCCGGTCGTCATGCCAACAGTTTGCTCGACCAAATTTTACACGACATTAAAGCAGCCGAGTACAGGCATGCGTAGTAGGGGGGTTAGCCGGGAAAGTACAAATTTATGAGCAAAATATATATTGCTGCCAGGTTACAAAGAGAGAGAGAGGGGGGGAGGGGTTAAGAAAAGCTGGAGAGGTTTACCTGGCGGCAAGCCTGGGATACTACTCACATAGGACATGTCTCTCGCAGAAAAGTAAACGCGCCTTCGAAGCGCCATACTTCTCCACCCTCCCACCCTTCTTCCCTCCCTCACGTCGTATCTGTAGGCAAATACTGAGTCTTGCGCTATTCGGTACTCTCTTTACAGTGCGTGCAGACTGTCGAGCTGATGCTTACCCGAACAATTCAGTTATTGGCTGACAACTCCGAATCTCACGGTACAGCCACCGTGCTTGATCTATCATAGCATGTTTTTAACGGTCACCGCGAACAGTCGCGCGGTGGCACCACGCTCACGATTGCGCACGCTTCTGCCGCGGGAGAAGCTCGATCTCATCTCGCCGATGGTTAATTAAGCATAATAACCCGTTGAAAAGAATGCATTAAAAAAGAAAGAAAGAAAGAAAGAAAGGAGGGAGGTTAACCAAAACGGGAAATCCGGTTTACTACCCTACACTGGAGAAAGGGGGAGGGAAAGTAGAAAGTTACGGAGTAGAGACAGAAGGAGACAGCACAGGCACGCGATCGCAGTCGGTCACGATCACCACACGTCATCGCAGCACAGCGTCACGTGCAGTACAATCGACACCAATTCAGGCTACAAGAGGTAAGTAATGGTAATGGGACAATAGTTAAAGAGAGTTCGCGCTAAGAGGTCAAGTGCAAGATAACACGCATGCCTCCTCACCTCGCGCTGAGAGCGACGTCTCGCGTGACGAACGGTCGGCCTCGCAGAGTCAAACCACGGATGACGGCTGCTCGACGGCGATCCCAAAAATACGAGTGTGCGCTTTCGATGACCGGTGATGTGTTCGCGTTTTTTTCCGTTTCTCAGCCGACGCGCTTGCATTCGAAAGAGAGGAAGAGCGTGTATAGTCGCCGAACACGCGGCTCCTTCTTCTCCGGGGCGCCTGGCCTTCTACTCCCCCCGCACCCGAGCCAAATGTACGAAAAAGCGAGATTTGCCGGCTGATGTGACGCGAGCGACACCCCCTCACAGCACTCTCCTCTCCCGAGGCCCCGTCGGTAAAAGGGAAAGCGAGCCGTCTCGGAGAACGACACAATCCTTCGCTCGAATAGCCCCTCGGGGACCGGTTTTTCAACCGTCTGCGTGTGGCTCGCCACCGCTGCGCATACTTCGAAATATTTATCTCTCTCCTTGGTTCCTCCTTTCCCTCTTTGTTTCGGCTTGTTTTGAGCTCGGCCAGGACCAGGGGTGACCCTGGATAGCACAAGGGAATGGTCCCTCGCAACACGTACTTACTTAACGCTTTTATAAGTCCTCCCTCCACCCCCCCTCCCCCTGCCCTTTCCCATACAACTTCTCTCCTCTGCTGCATGTTATAGGCTTCCTGCCAGGCAAACTCCTGTATCCAGTTTCCATTAAAAGTCCCTCTCCCATGTGACGCTCGTACTGCCGTAATTTCCTGCGTGCGCTATAAGTTCGCGCATATTTCGGCGCGGTCCGCGTAAGAGCGCGCGTGAAAAGGAAAAAAAAGAAGCGCGCACTTTCGCGCGCCGCTCGCAGTGAAGGCCGCTCGCGCGTCCTCTCTCGCTCATACTACCGGACGGATGTCACAGCGTGCCCTGTTTTGTGAGCACTGTTCCACGTGAGAGCGCTCTGGCGAGAGCGGCGTCGATCACGCGAGCTCGCCATCGGCACGTCATTCACCGGTGTCCGCAGCCGCCACCTCGAGCAACGCGCTGCTTTTTTGTCGCCCCAGCTGCTGGATATGCTTTCAATACCGGATGCCCCGCCTTTCGTGCCTCCTTTGTGGTACTCTCCTTTTTTTTAGTGTGGACAAACCGAAGAAACATTTTTTCTTTTTGTAAATGAAGCCTCTCCGGATCGTTTCGCAATAAGGTACGACGGTGTGCATACGGCGGGAATGTGCTGTAGGTGCGCGCCAGCCAAGAAGAGCCTCGCGTATGAAAATACGTGCGCGCACGTTCCTTTCTCTGTGAATATGCCGTGACACTCCCAAATACTAGACCGTGCTTTCAATGCTAAAAAAAAATTTAATTCGGGGGTTGTACGTGCCAAAAGCACGATCTGATTATGAGACACGCCGCAGTGGGGGGACTGCGGATTAATTTTGACCACCCGGGGTTGTGTAACGTGCCCCGTATGCACGGGACACGGGCGTTTTTGCGTTTCGCCCGCATTGAAATGCGGCCGCCGCTACCGCGATTTGATCCCGCGTACTCGTGCTTCGTAACACCATAGCCGCTGAGCTGCCGCGGCGGGCCATGCTTCGGATGATGGTACCCGTGATCACGGTATAACTGTGTGCTTGTGACTTGTGTCACTGTTTGTTGTGTTGTTATATTTATTGTTATTTATTATTTCTTTCCTGGGTAGTGCATTTGAGAATTCGGGGCTACCGGCTTTAAAGAGGCGTACTTTTCCCTTTTTCATTATGAAAAAGAAAATAATAATAAAAGCGAAGAAGACTTACTTAAACCGTACCACATAAAACGCGTTTCTTCGTTCGCGAATCTGTTTGATAAATTCGCAGGTAGTAATACGCACGTCACAGTAGAAGTCAGCCGCTGCCTCCGTAGCGGTCACATTACGATCGTCCTGATCCTTCACACGAGTGCATACAGCGGTGTGTTGATGTTCGATGATCGGTTTCTGATGTCCTGTGATACCGTGGAAAATATTGCTTAAAGTGGCAATGTCTGCGCGTTAATGTCTCGCGCGCTCTTCAATGCGAGGCGTTAGTCAAGCGCATTCCTGTTGTTGCGCGTTGCAGCGGCAGGGGACCTTGGGTCTGCTGCCGTGGAGGTCCGCGCGGCGTTCCGATGCGTAGAGCGGCTCCCCTTGTTAAGGTTTAGCTGACCTTTTCTTCTCTACATCGTTCGCCAAATCAGTCAGCTATATAAAGGAGACATTTCCTTTCGGCGCACGTCCGTTATTGACGTCGCTGACGTCCGACTCTTGTCCGAAGTCGGCGCACGAAGACAGCCGGAAACGCACGGTTTCGCGCAGTATTGGCTTTCATCACAGTGCGCCGGTAGAGCCGACGACTATAGGACTGAACTATTTGCTGCCAAATTACGTCGCGTGCACTTGAGTCGCGGGGAAAAGCACGCCGTTGGAAGGAGCTTTGGAGAGGGCAAGTCGTATTGATACCGCAACCTGGTGGCCATGGTTCTTGCGATTCACGTTTGCGCTGACGTCAATGTCCACACTGATTTTGCTTGAAACAAGAAAAAGAAGCAGACAAAAAAGAAAATGCTATGATGCCTGCATTACCAGGGAGAGAGCTTCCCGCATACAGTTGCAACTAGCCATACCGATCTAAAGAAGAAAAAAGAACCGACTCACCATATCCCGGCGCTGCGGAAGTGGCACCACTACAACTGCCGAGGGAGGGAGGGGGGGGGGATGTAATGCTTTATTGTTTTAGAATAATGGTATTAATGGGAGTAATGGTAATTTTGACAGCACGCCGGCGCTGATAGCGGTGCTGCAACAACATTAATATCAGTTACAAGGCTGGTTCTTTCATATGCGGAAGGCTAGGGACGCCACTCCCCACGTCGCAATCTGCGTAATCTTTACCGTAATCACAGTAATCTCTACCCGGAAACGTATTCGGGGAGCGCTACACGCTTCGCACTGTTATCAGGGCGCCTTATCATCAATTATGTGGTTCGGATGCTCGTTTTGTGCTTGTTATTTATTGAAACGTGTGCTGTTCCGTATGTTGCATACGTCATTCCAAATGATGTATGCACACTTCGCTTCACTTTGCTGAGTGCTTGAAGTCTCTGCTTTACGGGGATACGAGCCCCTGCTCCTGCTGGTCTGCACTGCCGCCGGGATCGGCCCACATGTTTGCTGGCGCAAGCGCACAAGGAAAATGTCGACCATCGAAAGGCTATAGTAGCTTCGCTTTAAAAAAATTATTGGTCAGCCCTTCCACACTGTGAAGATGGACAAGCGGCGAAGATATAGTGTGTTTTACCTCATTGTGTGTGTGTGTGTGTGTGTGTGTGTGTGTGTGTGTGTGTGTGTGTGTGTGTGTGTGTGTGTGTGTGTGTGTGTGTGTGTGTGTGTGTGTGTGTGTGTGTGTGTGTGTGTGTGTTGCGTGTGTGTGGGTGTGTGTGTGTGTGCGTGCGTGTGTGTGTGCGTGTGTGTTGTTGTTGTTGTTGTTGTGGTTGTTCAAGGAGACAGACAACGAATGTATCCTTTGAATGTGGTGTGATTTATTCCTATTCTTTTTATGAAGTAGTGATGTGGGCAAGTACCACCGCATGGCAGGCGGGAATTCCACAATATTTGCAAATTCACTGCGATCTAACTAATTATGACAAGTAAATAGAACTCGGCGTAATGATAGAGTCTTTTTATCGGCTAATTTTCGAATAAATTGTTTTAGGATAGGCTTGATAAAACGAGAGTTACAGCCGTTTTTCTGTAACCATACTCCCTCCATAGACGGCCGTGTATTGACAGAAGACGAAAATTGTGTAACGTTTAGAACTTCACTGTGGACCAACTAATTATTACAAGTAAATGGAACTCGGCGTAATATTAGAGTCGTCTTAGCGGCCAATTTCAGTATAATTTTTTTCCACGATACCTACTTTAGATTGAGAGCTACAAAGCATTCGCGAGAAGCTGAAGACGAAATTTTTTTCGTGTCGACGCGACGCGTATGGGCGGACGGGCATCGACCACCGCTCAGGCTACCTATACGCATGCAGCTTCGCTGTAAAAATACGCATATCGAACGCGCTCGCTGGAACCAATGCGGAGCGAGGCTTTTGTGAAGCGATTAATCAAATGCTATCAATTTTCTCACTCAATTACAGCGTCTTTGGCATTGAGGAAACTTGCGCGCGCGTATCTGCCCTCGCGCACCCGTGCTGTAGGCAATGGAACACACGCGCCGGTCATCACGCAGAGCTATATAGTTGGCGTTGGCGCACTAGAAGCACTAGGCCTATCTTTGTCAAAGACGTCTTTGACAAAGAAAGACCCACCTATATTGAAGCGTAGGCGATCCTCTCTGACGCACCTTATCCCCGCTTGTAACTTTTATATCGAGGATTACAAAGCGTTTCTTCTTATTTAGGCTCTTGTGGCACAGTAAGAGCTTTCGAATCCTGCCAAGTGTGGTCTTTCTTTGCAGTCTATACTTTACCGACAGAAAAACAACTCGTCCACAGCACGCGCCGTCTAGATTTATGAGATCCCTGAGAGCTATAGTGCGGAAACTCGGCGCTGCCGCCCTCCTTCAGTATCACCGCGTTTTCCTTTTCTTTTTCTTTTTTGTTGTGGCCAATAGAGCGACCTATCGAGGTAAGAGTGGCTTAAAATGCCACTTACTAAACACAGCTGAGTTTATATTTATCCTAAGTATTCCTTTAACGTGCACCTAAATCTACAGCGGCACGTTTGACCAGTCGCTTTCGGGTGCTCTCGCGGTGCTGTTTGCATTCGGCTGGCCACAATATAGCGCCCAGAACACGTTAGTCTGGTTCATTCAGAGCGCCCCCCCTCCCCACACCCCCATTCAAACTAGAAACCCGACCGCGACCCGACAGAAACCGGATCACGTGGCTGCTCCGATTACTCTATAGAGCAGGTAGCACGTTCGTCTGTGGCTTCAATCTCGATAGGGCTCCGCATCGCTGCAAGCATGCAGAGTCGGAGCAGCGGTAGGAACCAGTCTAAAATGTAGTAGCATAGGTGCACGAGCGTTTTCGCATTGGAAACCTCGGCCCGAAATGGGTCTCGAGACTACGTGCTCGGCAGCTGAAAGTCATTGCCACTGAGCCAACACGGGCTGGTGCGCGGTTTTAGCGATGAATGGTTTGTTCGCGCTGAAAATTATGAAGTGACCACAACGTTATCCCTTTTGGCCCAACCGCACTCGATCGAGGTGCCCCAGCTCGTCTTGCAATTGCCATCATATGGAAAAAGATGCAGCGGTTTAGCAGCCATTCAGATGCTTCGCTCTGGCGAATTATTTTCGAGTAAGGACAAGCAGTCGTCGAGCTGGGTCGACATGTATATTTAGCTCCGTTGGTCAGCGCGCGCGACTGATGTTTTGCATAAAGTTCGCGGCCTTGATGAAGTTCAAGAGCCACTTTTATAGCTTAAATAGAAGTCAGAAGGTCGTCAAATTAGCGTCTCCTGCGGCACGAAGCCGCAGGAGACGCTAACCTCGCATTCGAACCGAACTGCCATCACACGCGGAATCGGTAGCGAAGACCGCTTCGCTTTAAACCATATTTGGCGAAAGAACACTTCGAATGAGTTGCGTTATTTGTTTAAAGCAAGCCCATGGGCTCTTTAATGCGAACCAAAGCAGAATAATTAAGGGTCATTAACTTTCTTCTAAGAGAAGCGAACAGATAAAAGGGTAGAATGTTGAAGGGACAGTAGCTAATATAATAAATTAATTTACACTGACAAAATACTATTTGGAAACTCATATCTTAAAGAATACCGCGGCCATACGTTGAAAAAAAGCGAGCAGCCTAGTTTGTTTGTTTTTTTTTTTTCGAAACCCTAGCGCCGGTACTTAAGTCTGACGTCAAAAATTGTCGGAAATTGTCAAAAATGACGGAATTTTTTTTTCGGATTCGGATCTTTATAATGGCCTCCCAGTAAGTGTTACCAAAATTTTCCAAGTTAAGTCTATGGTTCCTTTAGAATACAATGCTATCAATCATTTCACCAAAAGAGAGAGAGCGAGAGGAAATGAAGACAGAGATACTAACCAGTCAAGAGTCCGGTTCGCTACCATGCGCTGGGGGAAGGGAGCAGGGGAATAAAGAGGGGAGAGGGGTTGGCAAAAAAGTGAGCATGAGCGGACGCCATTAAAATTTAGGACGTCATGGCAAGCTGGTGCGGGAATTTCAAGGCGGCGTCGCCACCAATCTGTCATCTTTGCGTCTCTTCTGGCTTGTCAAGCCACCTATCACAGTAAGAGCGGCAGTTTTGCAATCGCTGAATTGTAATTTACTAATACAATTGAACTTAATATTGTTTCTCTTTATCTTCTCTTAACACAGGAGCGTCTAGTTGGCTGCCCTGCATTGGAGAGGGGAAACAACAAAAAAATGACACCGAGGGAAAACATGGTAAATATTGGAGATGTGCGAATATACAAAATTTCGAATACGAGTTGAATAGTTCTTGATATTCGATTCATATTCGTTTCTGTTTGAATATGAGGGATAACAAGAGAGAGAGAGAGAGAGAGATGAAGAGGAAACGTAGGGAGGTTAACCAGATATTAGTCTCCGGTTTGCTACCCTACACTGGGGTTGGGAGGTAGGGGTTAGAAAGAGGACAAATAGTAAAGGGCTTAAAAAATGCAGACACAGACGCACACACGAAGCGCGTTCCAGTTAGAGACGTTCACAAAGGCCGGTAGATTTCAAGAAGCGCAGTAGCGCTTGCATGGTTATTCTGTGACGTTAGGTCCTATCGATGGCGTAGAATTCTTCCTTCCGATAGTGGTCAGACTTATTAGAGTCTATACAGGGCGGGAGAACAAAGCGAGGGCTGTTCCAATTGATTTCTGCTGCAGAAGAGTCGTGGTTATTGCGCAGAGAAAGAGCGATATATATATATATATATATATATATATATATATATATATATATATATATATATATATATATATATATATATATATATATATTGTGGAGAGAACGAGGTGGTATCATCAGTTCCTGAGCGAACGAAAAGGGAAGATCACTTCCGCTCAGTAATTTCCAGCCACTCAATAAGAATGTCTCGTGTTTAGGGACCCTGTTATATGTGTTTGTTGCCTCTTCGTATTTCCTCTCAATCAACGGTCTCTCTTTTTATCTGTTTCTCACTTAGGCAAAGCAATTTATTATTTTAAAAAGTCTCACCATATTTGCACCCGTTTAAAGCAACGTGTGGTGCTGTAGTATCACGCTTCTCCCCTTCACCCAAGACAACACTCTGTGTGTATATCTAGGCATGACCTGGCTCCTTCTTTTATTGCTGCCACTGTCATGCTGGACCAGACAATTCAAAGCAGCTAAACATCCACACACTCATCAGTTGACCGCACGTCGTCGAGTATTTTTACTTGATTCGATTCCGAAAGTTCGCTATCCTAAAACACCTCTGGTAAATATACACAAGTGAAAAAGCAGCATCCCGCAGTCAAATGGGCTCACCCGAGCTAGTCGCCATTGTATAGGTCGACGAACGGCGAGGTCAGCGTTTCAGAAAATTCTGGACAGTCCGTGGTCCCCATGGGATGGGAGAGCGATGCTTCAAATGTAAGTTTAAGCTGGAAACGGCAGCACAATGGCTGGCCGATGGTCTCTTCGCAAACACACATCTCCTGTAGCAGTGACAGCCACTTCGATGAGCAATGAATACGCTTTGGCGAAGGCAGCACCAAGCGAGGCCCTATCGCAGAAGGGTTGTGTCTCGCGTCCGAGCACTCCGGATGTAGATCGGAGATTGCGGGATAAAGTCGAGAAATGCAATCTGCAGTGACGCGTTGAACGCAAAGTGTTGCGCTCGCTAATGAGATTGTGTGTGCCAGAAGGCGAAGCCACCTCGACGTGTCTGTCCCTGAAAGTGGAACAGGATCGCACTGCGTTCTTTCCTCTCTTTCTTTCACTGTCATAGCGTTACAATAATAAGTTAGAATCAGATATCTTTGCTCTTTGTGAACTTAGGACGACTTGTGCTAAGAAGCCTGCAGTTCTGCAGAAACGGCTCTCTTGACGAACGGATGTAGAAAAGGGATGGACTGAGAAATGTTGAGTCTGTGCTATAGAGTGAAGGCCTTGCTCAATTCCTTTTGTAAGAGCGTACGAATTCCAAGAAGAAAAGGGCGTCCGGGGTGAACTTTTAAAAATTCAATGAAAACAAAATTGCCATCGAGAGGACCTTCGGATGTTCACGAAAAAACTGAGGGCAGGAACAGGGTACATATTGTTTGTTTTGCGGGACGCCTTCGGGCTCGAGAATTTCTTCCTCATAATAAATTCATTTTTTTCTTCGGGCACTAGCACTGGGGCATAAACTGGGAAAATATGATTCTTTCATTGTGTTTACGCAGGTACTTTTCCATCTCACAAGAACTTCGTAAAGACGAGAAATAGTAATTGCATCACGCCACTTCGTTTCTTCGAACACGTCTTTCGGAGGACAAAAATAAAAATAAACTAGTGATAACGCGTTACAACAAAAGCTTCGGTCCTTTAGTTTTTCGTGGAACAGCCTCTCATGGAATGTTGCGTAATTCATAATTCATTGTTCGTGCTAACTCAGCGTGGCTTTTCTTCTTTTCTTTAAGAGTCACTGTTATCTTGTTCTCGAGCCAAGTGTCCTTCTTTCCCTCCTTTATTTTTTTTATTTGAGCCTGCTTTCGTCCATTTCAGGCCATCTTCTCGCCAGGCTTCAACGCGATCTTGAAATCGACACCAACGCCACGAAGACGCGAATCGTAGCTGCTTTCAGACGTGTAGCGATCGATTGTAACGAGACACGGTGAACAGCGAAAAATACGAGTAAATGTTCTATGTGACCTTGCTGCTGCGATTCCCTGAAGCGCAATATATATCAGTTAGCTTAACTTCGCATCTCTCTTAAGTGCCCTCTTCGTCCACATTGCAGATTACATTTTTTCGCCTGTGAAAAAAAAAACAGCTAATGAAAGGAAATAATGTTATCCATCTAAATCTAGTACGCACCTACCAAGGAATCCAAATAAGGACTTTTCAGAAAGAAACCTTCACAGTTGAAGAAATATTTATACTGGTTCGGGTTTCGAATCCGGGACCAATGCCTTACCTGGGTGATCGCTCTGCCACGTGAGCAAACCAGGAGGCCAGCAGGTCGCGAAGCAAGGCTGAATTATTCAACAACATTAAGCACACGAGCACAGAATGAAGCAAGTCAGTTCTCCGGAAGTCCACAAGGTGTATAGTTACAACGCATGTCCAAGGGAGCCAGATATAATAACTCTAGCAAGGCAGAGGAACTTCATCCACCTTGCCGGTTACGGCAGGACAGATTTTCCAAGACAGAGTTAAGCGGGAAGAGGGACACTTGAAGTGACAAATCTCAAGTTGGTCGCTTTAGGTTCAATGAGTTCAATTGTTCAATGAGTGATCCCCAGAATAGACCTTGTTCCATCACGGTTGATCATATTCGGAAAGCGGCTTCAAAACAATTGCAAAACAAATACAGGAGTCTTAATTGTCACCGTTTGCTGTCGGTGAAGATTTCTTTTCACTGATTTGTCAATTTTAAATATATCGCAAAAGATATAGTAAACTTTCGCACGAACTAAAAACTCCATACAATAATCTAGCGACCCAAATTTTGATCTTCTCCTATAAAAAAAAAAAGAAAGTTCCATTCGAAACATAGCCCACAGACGTTGAAAGCACATACGGAGATGTATAGGTTGTCGTATTACCAATGAAACTATAGCAACGGCGGAGGGCGCGGCGCAAAATTGCCTCCAGACCATAATGGGCTCGAGTAAATCTACCCAGGAAACCCGTTGTGACATGGCCGCAATTCGACACTTGAATACATGATATCGGGATCCCGGATGAATGTCCTTCAAGGATTTCCACGGGAGACGCTAACCCTGTCACCACCAGGCTGAATGCGGAGAAGCCTCTATACTGAGCATTGTGCTGATACCACTTAGATGCCTCAGCCTGACATTCCCATTTCTATCGCTTTCCAGCGACATACGAACAGTCCAGAGCGAGAGTATCCAGCTAAAGAACAAAAGTATATGATAAAAACATTTTCAAGCAAGCAAACAAGGCTAGTCAGCTCTTTGTCAACTCCTCCCGAAGGGACCTATACGAGCTTCGCGTACGGCGCTCCAATTACCATACTCTGCGGACAAGATAAAAAAAAGGCTTCCCACACGCAGTAACTCGACCCATCTCGTAGGTTAGCCAACAGCACTCACGCCACGTTTGTCCTCGTGTCCTCTATGTTTACTTTTCCTTTACCTTGCACTAACGCACGAGCAAGAAAGCCCCGGATAAGTAGGCACAACCAAACTTCCTAACCGCGTTTATGTTCCTATGTCCATCTAAGTGTACACGAATGAAAAAAAGAACCTAACGGGAAATGTTATAACCAATCGAATTCGTCAGCACGTGCAGGCAGAATCAACAAAGAGATGGCTGCAACGCTTGCAGAATCGAGAGCGAACCAGTTCGCTCATCGTTTCGCATGCATGCATTGCTGGTGCCTACGCGCCTGCAGCTCCTGACCTTTTTCAGTTCTCCGCAATATGAAGTCCAGCCACGGTACCGAGAAGCAGCGACACGAAGTCTTTTACCGGTAGCCCATCGCTCACATATGGTGTCTCGTTGAGTACTGTGAAAAATGATGGAACAGAAAACTATGCGCAAGGCGCACGCAAACGCATACTAACGTAGGCACACCCGTGTATACACACACGCATTTACAGTCCCCAAACCCAATAGACCACATCGCCGGATGTGCGCTAACCTGACACCGCAAAACTCAAAGCGGGACCCACATTATTTTCTCAGCCACCCGCAGTCCCACGGCTACAATTCTCGGCACGTTGGACTAAAGGAGCAGCAAAACGCAGGGTTTTTTCAGCGTATGCGTTCAGTAAAAAGCGACCACCTTTGCCCCAACTGTGCTGCGCCGCGCCTAAAACCGTGCATATAGCTTATAGGTTTTTTTAATTAGTGCATTTACTTCTCCTTCCTCCACCTTGGAAAGAAACAGGTATGGAATGGAGTATACCACTCGACTGATTACGAAGTCTTGTATAAGGTGGCGGAGATCGCGTTCCCGCATCCCTCGGTGGCGATTCGAAATTCGTCGGATCAGTCTCATGGTCTGGTGGCCTGTGTTGGTGAGCTTAGTAATGGTGGCAGTATTCTTGCCGTTGTTCTGAATAATGATGCCCAGTATACGTACTTTATCAACCTCGGGAACATGTTTATTCTCGACATTGACTCAAATATTGGGCGGAGGACTCGTGTCTGTGTGGATAACGATCCTGTCTCCATCTCTTCCTTCTTACACCAATACTCTAAAAGCCTCTTGCTCATCTCCACCGCTGGCCAGTTTACGCTCTTCTTAGCTTTGAATCCCGCAGTTTCTGGAAGATTCTTAGTTGGCGGAAGTGACGCCTACAGTCGTCGGTGCAATGCACGTACAGCTGGTGCGACGAGGTCCACCATCATCCAACCGGAAGCCGAGTTCGCGGATCTATATAGTCGCGCCCAACAATTCTTGATCGACCGCCTGCTCCCACATATATCAGCCACGGCCAAACAATCAGAAAGTATCACAAAATGTTAACAACATTTGGGACTTCGGCGGCTGATAAGCTGATGCTTCAGTCATACGCTTCGTTGTAAGTGCTGTTCAGGAAAAAAAAATCGCAGTTTCCCTCGAAAGGCGAAGCACTGATTGCAATAGCAAATCAGCAAATAGCTGATTCGTTGCCGCAAACCGTTCAGCTCTCCGTATACGCAGACGACATTTGCATATGGGCTTCAGGCGTGACACGTGTACAAGTCCGCGCACGACTTCAGAAAGCCTCAACGGCTGTGGCAACATACCTAAGAAGACAAGGCCTGCAGCTTTCTGCTGATAAATGTGCAGTCGTTGCTTTTACTCGCAAATCGGTGGCCCCGTATTCTTTGCGGATAAATGACCAAATTATACGATATAGACGAACGCACCGATTTCTTGGCGTCATCATTGATAGAGACTTGTCTTGGAGCCCTCACATCTCGTACATGACGAAGCGTTTGGCCGCCATTGTGGACCTTCTTGCATTTCTCGGCGGGAAGTCCTGGGGCGCAACAGTACCGTCAATGTTGCAACTATATCAAGCACTGTTTTTGGGCTTCCTGCGATACAGCTTACCTGTACTAGGAAATACTTGCACTACGAATATTCGCAAACTCCAGAGCGTGCAAGCCCAAGCACTCAGGACTTGTCTCGGTCTTCCTAAAACTACGTCATCGATTGCGACAGTAGCCATAGCCAGAGACGCTCCTTTGACAGTCTACATTGATACAGATGTCCTGAGAGCGCACATCCGACACCTGACTCGGATTCCCTCACACCATCTTGCTTGCTTGCCAGAAAAAAGGCCACTTTCAACTTTTGCCAAAACTATTCTAAGACATCAGTCGTACTTGCCATCTGAATTTACGCCCGCTACACGATTGTCAGATCCATTGTGGTGTCTGCACCGGCCGCAAGTGCAACTGACAATTCCAGGAATCAGAAAGAAAGCTGGAGCGCCATTGCAAGCTTTAAAACAAGCAACTTTGGAGCACATTCACCACGTGCACAGATTCCGGCAACATGTATACACAGATGGTTCAGTAAAACTCAACAGCTCTGCTGCTGCAGTCATCATCCCGGCACAATCTGAGGAAATCAAATTAAGAACTTCACGTGTGACCACATCAACGGGTGCAGAACTCACGGCGCTCCGTGCTGCACTTGATTTCATTAAGCAGCAGCCACCGCAACAATGGACAGTCTTTAGTGACTCCAAGGCAGCCCTTCAGTGCATACGAAGCCCAATGCGCCATGGACCCAATGAACAACTGGCCTCAGAAATTCGACACATATATCATCAAAGCTATGACAAGGGACATAACATAATCTTTCAGTGGCTTCCAGGACATTGTAACATCAGCGGGAATGACCACGCCGACGAAGCCGCCCGATCTGCACATGAAAGTGGTCAACGAGTATTCATTCCGCTTTCGCGAACAGACGCTGCGGCTGAGCTGCGATTGATGTCCCATGAGTGTACTTTGCCCTTATGGGACTCAAATGGTTTCACCATGGGTCGGTTGCGTTCGTTGTCTCCGGACATACGGATGCACCTCCCACCTGGATTACCCCGACGTGAACAAACGATGCTCTACCGTCTGTGGCTAGGCGTTGCCTTTACAAACTCGTATGCTTTCCTCATAGGAATGGCCAACAGCCCCACGTGCGACACATGTAACATCGACGAGACGCTCGCACACATTATATGTGTCTGCCCGCGATACAGTGCTGAGAGACAAGTGATGTGCAGAGTACTGGACCAGTTGGACAATCGCCCACTTTCAGAACTAAAAGCTTTAGGCCAATGCTCCCAAAGAACATCCGCGTTGAAGGCCTTACTCGCGCTATTAAGGTTCTTGCGGTCTACGGGGCTTCACGACAGACTCTAAGAATGCCGCCCCCTACCGCTCTGTAGTGTACGCGCTTTGTTCGTGCTTGTCTCCCTTTCTTTCTATCTCCCCCTTCCACTCTGTTTCTCTTTTTATCCCCCTTAACCCTTCCCCCTGCGCAGGGTAGCCAACCGGAACTACCTCTGGTTAACCTCCCTGCCTTTCTCTGCATTATTCTCTCTCTCTCTCTCTAGTAGATAGCTATACGAAGTAAGGACAGTAGTTGTATCGGCCGTGTAAATTTGCGAACATCCCCTTACTAAGAAACAGACACACATAGACAGCGCTGTCTCTGGGTGTCTAGTTCTTTCTACGTCCTCATTCATTCACGCTTACACATTCTATGATGGATTCAAACCAACTAGCCTGCCAACGTGCTTTAACTAAATTAACAAGCACTGTGTCACGCGTGCACAGGTAAGTATGATAACCTCTCGCTCGATGCGAGCGGAAACTCGCTGCCAAATGCTGGAGTGCGGAATTACGCCAGCAGCAACGAGCGAATTGACCTTCATGCATCTCTCGCTTCAACGTGAACGAAACGTCGAAATCATAGCGCGTACGAAGCTATCGGTACTTCGCGCGCTCTGCAAACATCGCAGATCGCTTTGAAGATGAGGCCGGCGCGGGCGCGCACTTTGGCCACGTCGCAGATCGCTTTCACGGTACGGCGCCCGCACGGCCGCGCCGTAAGCAGCAGCCGCCCTATAAGAGCTCATCTCCCTCCCCCCCTCCCCCCCCGCCTCGCCCGCGCGCCCCGCTCACGACAGGAGAGGGCACGCTTACGGCCCGCCTTCCCCGCTATCACACGCGAGACTGAGCCGGCGAAGCCGGCTCACCTTCACAAGTTTTCACTTGTACATACAGCATTCGGCCCTCGGCAAAGATATCGCCCATGGACTTTTACGAAACCTCACGGCGACGGCGACGGCAAAAATGCGTCTGGAGAGTCCATATAATTGCTGTCGCAATGAAAGTATACTGCTGATGCCAATTAATCGCATGCCATATTCTCGAAGCTATTCGCACATAAGTCTACGGTTAGTATTTGAACGGCGCATCAGCCATGTAGGGACAGTATGCTCCTTAGACATCCTAATTGTTAGACATCCTAATTGTCAGACATCCTAATTGTTGACTGTAACGATGCTGTACAGTCACAACTGGAACTTACGAGGTAACATCACTGCGAACTCGGTCTCTGATGCGATTGAATAAGTAATTTATGGCCTTTTTATAGTAAAACTGAACGTAAATTGAAACGAAAACTATAGCACGTAGCAGAAACAACACTAAGAAAAATCGCACAGCTCCCATAGCGCCAAAAATCCACTTGATACGATACGATTCTACTGCTCTCATCCTAAAGTATTGCAGACACCTATTCTAATGACTGTACTACGTTCGGTTTTTCTTGCGACAATGAGTCTCTACTGGAAGAAATTAAACGTGCACAACTTAGCCAAATATATGCGGTAATATTCACGTCTATAAACAGGCTGGTACGAGAGGAGTTACGAATCATTTTACCTCCTCAAAGAAACGCGCTGGCTCAACTCTCAAAGGCTGCGTGTTCTTTTTTTTTTTTTTTTGTACACTCAACAGTGCCACACTCGTTCAAACAATAAAAGGGCGTATCCCCTGATGAATAGAAGCAAGGTTTCTAGCTCCCACTGCACTGCATGGCCCAACTAAGAACAGAGCGCAGATTTTTTTTTTCTTTATATTGGTTTGGCAGAACGCATGCCGTGCCGGGTGTCGTGAGTCCTGGAGGTGCACGTTACGCAAGCTGCGTAGATAACGCGGCAGCTGCTCTAAAGGTTTCTCGCAGAAGGGAAAGAAATAAGATGCTGGTCCAATCTGAGCCAGAAGACGCCTCTGTAGAATTCCAATTCGGCGGCGTACATTTTATTTCGTTTATTTAAACGTAATCTTATTACGCTTTGGGGGTGCGAGGTCAAACGGAATGGTTGCGAAACGTAAAACATCGCCGCGTCCTCTGCGTAAACCTCGGAGGCATTTATTTCTCTTTGCCTATGCATATCCACTCGTCCCCACAGAAGCATTTCTTGCCCCCAACAGCTGGCCAACGTTCGATGTCTACTCCTTTCTTTCTTTCGTAACCCCAGCGGCGTGAGTGGACGGTCGGGATTTTATCCTCGATCTGGCGTCTTGGCAAAATCTGGACGCCTTTCTGCGCGTTCAATGAAATCTGACTGGAGTGAGAGCGGGCACATAAATGGAACCTTAGTGAGCTGAAGTCAACCGAATAACAAGAAAACCGGCGAGAACGTGCACCGATACTTCCTTGTATAGCGCTGCTGTTATTGCGCGCATATTTCGGTGAAGTGAAAATCATGCCCCTGTTATGCTAACGTGTCTTTCTTTTTTTTCTGCTAGTAAGCTTCGAATACAACAGTCAGTTCGGTAATCTCCCAATCATTATCTCTTTCGCCCATCCGCCGGTTGAGAAAAAGTGGCAAAAAGGTATGTGTAGGGTAGAGGGTAGAAGAGTCCAGTGTTCATTCCTTGAGGGGGCATGTAAACGGTTCCAAGATAACAAGTGCTAGCTTAGAATGTCGAGCGACGAGGACTGCGCTAGGAAGCCGATACTAACTACTGTAGGTGTGGCTGTAACAACAAATCCCAGGAACCTTGTACTATAGTGAAAGAAAGCATTCCACGAAGCAAGAACTGAGAAATTTTGCACATTGCCAACAAACTCAAAAGGCGAATGTTCAATGTACGCTCCACTATGTTTCACTAAGGCCGGTATATAAGCACTTTACGCTGATTAATGATGAAATCACGGATAATAATTGTTTAGTGTACCATATTATTACTCCTTAGCGGTTCAACCGCGTTTAATTACAGCTTTTTTTTATTAAAATGAAAATAAAAGAAAGAGACGTAGTCAATTATAAAGACGTGGTCACCTTATAATGGTGATGGCTACTCCTTTTCGCGTAGCGGAAACAACGATATAAAATATATATTCAAGAAAATGAAACAAAACCACGTCATAGAGTCAGAAATCCACAGCACAGTCTTATAACACGTATGAACATATAAATATAAAAGGCAAGTGCAAGTTTCACCACAATGAGCTTGCATACAAAGTAACTAACACGCACAAGCGGCCGTGACGTAGGCTGCGATGAGCATATAAACAGCTTCATTTTTTAAGGTACCTGCGGCCAGTCCAACTTCAAAGGCGCAGCGATGAAGTGACGACACACGTAAGCGTGCAAAAAAACAGCTTTACGTCGCGTATATTCTCGTGGAATCCTTCATGTGAATCGATACCAGGCGAGAAGCCATGTGATGCGCGACCGTGCACAAACGCCTCGTCGAACCACGAGACAGGCCTTGCACCACAGGCAAACCAATCGCGGTGCTCAAGGAACGATTACGAATGATTCCGTTATCCCAGGTCAATGAAATTAAAAACGGTCGCGGCAATGTTTGGCAGGACTGAAATTGGTCACCACAAATAACGTCAAAAACCGACCGAGTTTCACATCGCCACCGCTGCCGCGGAGCATGGCGGCAGTGGTAGCCATTCATGCTTTAGAAGTTATTCGTAGAAAACGAGGACGGAAGAGCCACCAGACACGATACGGACAACTTGACGCGATACGATACGATACCCCACTTGATGCGATACGGACGGCAAACACACCGTTCCATGCTTTCTATACGCCTAACTTCTCAAATCGTGAACCCTTACCAACTTGCTCACCTTTCTCTCGTTCTTAGAGGCAGTCGTTAGCCGGCTGAAGGGCAACTACAACATTTGGAGACACCCGACTTCCCCGTATGACTCTCTCATTTCCTGACGTTTTCCTTACCCCCACGCGATGGTTTGTGTCGGCGTCGGTGACATGGGGGAATATTATTCGCTCGGTAACTTTGCGTGGTGAGTCGAACCTCCTCGATCCCTCAGCGTGTCCCACTCCTTTTATTTCGGCTAGCTGGCACTCCTATATAAAAGGAGCAATAGATTACTTTTTGTGTTAGCGCTCCTATGTTGTCGCTTCCTTTGTCAACAAGAGCCCTTGAGAACCCGCAGTTAAAAAGATAGTCAATTAAAAATTTAACAATAGAAGCATGATTGTGAACACGCCCACCCTTTCGTCCCCTCTCAGCCTTCTTCCGATAATTTGCTCCAGCAATTTACAGCGACACTCTCCGCGGCCTCGGTGATTGCTTTCATACTGTCTTGAACAGAACTACAGTGAACATCAAAATCTTCTGGAGCGCGGGGTCTGAGAGTAAGCTGAATACCATTTCCGCCCCCTGGGCACGCAGCCTGGTATTCTCATTTACAGCCTGTACTAACATTAATGAACGATATATAATATTGGAGGGTTTTACACGCTATAAGGTCACAAACGGCTAAAAAACATCAACGTTTTGTCATAACTCGCAGTTCGCAAACTTCAGGCGCCGACTATAGATCGCGAACCGCCGAGGTCTAATGGCATCGTGGCTAACGCACTGGGTGGGCACGCAAGCGCTCTGAACGTGGTGAGGTCGATCTGTTGATACCGAGTCGTCTCATGCAAGTAACTTCAGAATTATTTGCCCTACTCCTGATTGGATGAGTGGACAAGCTGATTATTCATGACCGTGAGTGTACAACGTCAAGATTAAAAGCGCGGTGCGCTGGCTGCCGCACTTGTCCTTGTCGTTGGTCTTGTGCGCTTTTAACGTTCACCCTGTACACTCACGGCCCTGATTGAACAAAGAGACAAACAGAAAAATTAAAGGCAAGAATGTTAACCAGAGACTCGGGCGGTTATCCACCGTAAGCTGCGGTAAGAGCGACAGAATGAAAAGTATAAAATAGAAAGTACTCCGCGCACTACTCACGTAAGTATTCAATACACAGCTTGAAACGGTCGAAGAGTTCTGGCAAACAGATGAAAAAGAGTACACAAAGACAGAAAGGAACTCAGACAGTTTGGGTGCTTCTCTGCAACCCCCTTCCGCCCCAACACTCTGACAGAAAGAAAAAAAAAGGGGGGGGGGAGAGAATACATAAATGTAGTATCGTGTCAAAGAAACTGAGAAGACCACATCGCAAGAATGGCGCAACATGGATCGGCGGCGCGTTTCACCAAGCTTCCTATCACGCGCGCCGACATGCCCTGCAAAGTGAAGACACTCCTGTTGCGCTGGCCGCCTCTCCTAAACGACGAGGCCGGCTTGCACCGACGGAAGCGCGGTTGCTCGGGCATAGGGTCGTTACCCGCGAGGGCCACTGGGCAGGACCTGGCCAGCCTCAGCAGGAACAGAATTTGACAGGAACCACGCGCACACAACGAAGGGCTGTTTTTTTCCCTTTGGTCTCAACTCTCGCAAAAGTGTACAGAGCTGGCAGCGTCAGCTAGTTTGCTAGTCGTCTTAAGTGCGGCTCTCCGCGGGTGTTCCACCCCGTGCAACGTTTTCTTCTTCTCCTGGCATAATGAGTCTGCCGCGCTGCCTTTCTCTTTTATTGCCCAATCTTTCACCACACCACGCTCGCTGGTGTAAGTGTGTCGGCGAGTGGGCTGCAAGTTTCGCTCTCAAAAGCAGCAGCTCAGACAAGGTGAGGGAAGGGAGGAACCGGCGCAAGGTGGTTAGCAGGGCAGCGGCGCTGAAAACGCGACGACATACGGTACTAACCCGAACGTACGTGCAACCCTTGCGCAAAGCCAAACTATACCTCTCTCAGCTAAATAGTTAACGCAGACACGCTGTCTGATATTAAGAGAGAGAGAGAGAGAGAGAAGGAAAAGAGTGCAAAAGTAGGGAGGCTAATCATACGGACGTTAAGTTCACCCAGTTCATCGTCATCCCCACAGTCACCATCTTTGCAAGACTATTTCAATCTACTGCAAGGCGAAGATCACCCCCAACCCCTTTCCCACCTCCTAAAGGTCTACACTTAAGTAATGCTTCAGCTGACTATCAACCCCATGCCCGCACATCCCCTGACCTCATCTCGCCGCTTCATCTTTTGCCGTCCTCGACTGAGTTTCATTTTGCTTAGTGCTCATACTGCTGCTCTAATGAAACACCGGTTATCTGTTCTGCGTGTTCTACGCGCTTTGAGAGGAATAAATCAACGGAGCTAGCTTTGACGTTCATTAAAAATAAAATGATAACAACTACTGAAAACAGAAAATATGTGCATGGTTTGTTCTTACACATTAATGAAGGCTTTCGACTGCATTCATCATGAAATATTTCCTAATAAATTGCCAAGGTACAGTATAAGTGCGACAGCGTTAAAACTACTTGACAATTACTTAAGAGATCGTTTTCAAGTAGTTAAGGTAAACAATACATTTTCTTCCAAACAAATGTTAACACAGGGTGTCCCACAGAGATCGATTCTAGGATCACTTTCGTTTTTGATTTCAGTAAGTGATCTAGTAAATATTCCTGATTCCCCTGAACTGATCATGTATGCAGACGACACGAACGTGTTATTCGCATCAAAAGAGCTACAAACACTCGAAACAAATGTAAACCATTATCTGTCAGCTCTTTCATGTTGGCTAATGGTTAATCGAATGCAATGAAATACAAAAACGACCACATACCTCATATTTCATGCAGTTCATAAAATGACAAACAACGAGTTGAATATTACATTCGACGTGGAGTCTATTATTAGAGTGAATACACAAGATTACTTGGTATAATATTTGAAGAGCACCTATCTTGGAATGCTCATATCTATAGTTAAGCAGTAGAGCTTGCAAAGTGGGTGTTTATACGAAGCGGCTGCTTTCATCCTGTGTGGCTAATTAAATCTATGTATTACGAAGTTTTTTGACAGCAAATTATGTTATAGAACCTAGAAAGGCAAGCCGCGCAAATTGCCGCGCGGCTGGTCTCTCGAAGCAATTTGCGTGTATTCGCAGGCTTCTTTCACGCTCGGAAAAACACTTTTATGTAGCACGTATTGAGCAACAGAAAGCTGTATCGGGAGTGTTTCAAGTCGCTCTACAATATTCTCAATGACACTTTTATTCTAATTTTAATATTTAGGAAGTTGATTAATTTATTAACTCTATAATTATGTAATTAGGCGGAATGCAAAGAATAATCTGAGCATCTCCAAGCGACAGCAAACAACATTACTTTGGTTCTGCCCAGCTACATGGCATTTCCATTTTTTTCTAATCTTGGTGCATGATAGTTGGAGCACCCTGCATGTGGACGTCCGCTCAGTTCATTAGGCTTTAAGAACTGCAGGAGATATCGAATTTCTTTCTTCGCCATCGAAAAGTGCGGCTACGGTGCTAAAGTCCTTGATCCCTCCCACAGACGAAGGGAAAGGAAAGGGGAAAACTGAGCGACTTCGGGACACGCAGAGGAAGGATCCCTCCAAGTATCAAAAAGGAAAAGAAGAAGAAAATAAATCATGAATACTGCGAGCTGTAGATGGTACTTGAATGACTCCAGGAAACGACAAAATCCCCGAATATACATAAAACATTTTGTTAAAAAATGCTCGTTTAACAACTGAGAAACGGTGGACGCATTCAAGTGGCCACAATGTCCGATAATTGTGCGCTTTGCGCGTTACCGGAAGCAATCACTCTTATTTTGAACTGACGCTGTCACTTGCGCCTGCAGGAAGCACTGCCAGGCTGAGACAAAAAAAATATTATCAAAGAAGTCGACTTCACGCACCGAGGGAGAAAGAACCGTTCACCCCGGAACCGCTGCATGACGGGCGATGCAGCGTTCGCCTCTGCAAGATGTCATTAACAGCTCATTAGCGGGACACAATGGCCGCGCGCGGCGCATTCGTTTTCACCACAATGCAACCTCTAACCACAAGCTCTGCTTGCGCGGTATTGAATATCACGCAAAAAAATAAAAAAAAAACTGTCCTGCATATCGTGCACGACGCTTCTACTGCTAAGCGCGCCGAATTGTCACGAGTCGTGAGTGGATCCGGCGTGGCTTCCATACCGCCAGCGTTGAAAACAACGTATAACGTTTCACGCCGTGTTCGCATCTCGGTGTAGAGTGGCCGCAGCCTGGAAACAAGGGTTCATTTCCGGGAATTCGGGAGGGAAATTGAGAACGTTCGTTGCAAGTGCGGCAACTTCGCGCGCCACACAGATTGAAGACACGTTAGCTGCACCATTGTTCGCTCCACGTTGCTGCTGCCGACGCATCGCAAAAGGCAGGGCACAGAAATGATGAAGCGGCCATTTTTTCTTATTTTGCTTTTTTGTTCTTTAGCTGTTCCAGCGTGTGCTGCCGCAGCCGACCAGCGTCCAACTTGACGTTGGTGAGCCTCCATTAAGCTTGCGATGGATGGACACGTGGCTCAGGCAGTGTCAAATGGGCTGGACAAACAAAGTAAGCAAGATATGTTGTTGTTGTTGTTGTTGTTGTTGTTGTTGGTGGTGGTGGTGGTGGTGTTGGTGGTGGTGTTGGTGGTGGTGTTGATGATGATTATGATAATGATGATTATCGTAAGTTATTTATTTATTTATTTATTTATTTATTTATTTACAGTGCTGCTTCTCATTCGAGAGTGCGTCATTTAGGTATAAAGCCTAACTAAAGAAAATCTGGACAAAGCAGTTACCAGGCAAGTAAAAGGAAAAGAACAATCCTCCAAGAATGGGAATAGAAAAGGTTAAACTCTGAGTTTAAGAATATAAACTACGGTATGTTTCCACGTGACGACCAACATGGTGCTCAAAAAATGAGGGGCAAAAAACTAAAAGTAACATTGAAACACACGCTGTAACTATTGTATAATAATAATAAGTGTAGATAACATTTAACACGTTAAGAAATTACACATTTCAGCATACAATAGTATGAACAGGCGTACTGATAGCATATAACACGCGAATGATGATTATTATTACGGTAAAATGATAATGCAATACAATCTTATTTGTATCTGATTAGTAATGATTTCACTTGTTATTTATCATGTAGTTTGTGTGTGTTTTAAGTCACACTGTCATATCACGTGGCGTTATATCGTTACATATTGAATAAAGCTTACCATATATAAATTACCATCTATATAACATATAGATGGCAAACTCTATTCAGAATGTAACGATATAACGCCACGTCATATGATAGCGCGGCTTAGAAAAAGGAAAGCGCATACACCACGTGACAAACAACAGAACACATCAGGTATCACTGAATGTGCGATATAATGTTGTATAAACATTCACGGCTAATCAAATACATGATAAAAATATTGCGGTATCCTTTTACAATCATTATCACCATCATCATTAACGTGTTATACGTCATTAGTATAACGTTCATATTAACGCATAAGGATTATGCACTGAAATTCATCCGCGACGTGACGCCGTGGTGACTTGACCGAAATCGGCGCCGGTCGTCATATTTGTGGTTGATCCGCAGCAGACGACAATGCGCTTTGCCCGGTGTTGACATGCAAATGTCTCTTGTTTTATCGCGCGTGGTTCCGTTACTACAGACAAACTAACGTGAAATGTTTCACTGGGCGTGCTGTGTGAACGTGCAATAGTGACCTTGCTGGCGCAGGTACGAGCTTAGCCTAAATATGCAAATCGATCTCAGATTATATGCGCTTGCGTGTCAGGACGCCTTAGCAGTGGTAAATTCACGGCTGTTCTAACAGCTCAAAGAACAAGCACAACGATGTCAGCATTCGAGGGCAGGTTTCTATGACGTTTCCTACGTAGAAAAATGTGTCTACGAGCCTCTTCCATTTGGCTGTGCGTGTATACAGTGCGCCGCTTACATTGGAACTGTTTCATAGCAACGCACACCATTTTACCAGCGACATTTCCATACTATAGTGCAAACTGACATTTCTGTACCAAGCTCATTGTCGTCTGCTGCGAAGCAACCACAAGTACGACGACCGCGTCGATTTCGGGTGGACGGATGGATGCTATGAGCGTACCCTTTGAAGCGTGGTGGTGGGTGGCGCCACCAAGCTCTCGTTCGGTCGAGGCACCGCAGCACCGCGTCGTGGCCGAGTTTCAGTGCATACGCCGCGTACTGAATCTTGCAGTGTTTTAACGCGTTAAGTGTTATCATTTCGCTTCTTCTCATTATTATATTATAATGGATTAGGCAAAATATGTCAAGCTATGATCGTAGGCTTACCAATTTTCATTTTTAGATGATTTCTTGATATTTGTAAATAATAATCGATACTCTGTCATACTGGGTAGTGATTTCAATATTAACGAGGTGTGTGACGGCAAGAAGCGTCTATTTGAAACGGGTATACTGCGTGCAACGGTTGCGAAAGTATTATAAATCAGTCTGCTGTAGAATTACTCGGTCTTCGGAGACCACCATTACTTATTTATGACAAGCTGTGACCTACCGTGCGTGACCTCTGCTGCCTTTACATATCCTATCAGTGATCACATGGCCATATGTTGTTCTGTTCAGAAACAGGTGGACCTAAGCGAATGGAGAACGACAATCCTTATAGTTATCAGCATATTCGCCAGCTGATTTAGGGGCCTTCCGTTCAGAGATGGGCAGTTTGCACTGAGACAACGTTTTTCACTTATTTGATACGAATGCAGCCTACGACACTCTTTTTTGGCTCCTTTCTTTGTATATACGAAAAAACACTTCCCATATAAAAATTGGCAGTGGCTTAGCTCGGTTATGCCAGGATATACGTAGCGAAAGCTAAGGCATAGCATGGTTAGCCTTGGTTAATCTTGATTGCAAGTCCAGGTTAGTCTGGTTGTCTAGTTATGTTGCAGCGTTTAGCCAGTCGTTCGGCGCGCTGTTCGTCTGTTTCCTGGGCGATTCGTTTCCCCTTCATCTCGTTCCGATGTCGATTCCAGGCCTCCTCCTGCTTATCAGAATTGTCGCCGTCCATACTGTCGCCGTCCATACTGTCGCCTCAACTGTGGTTGCGGCGCACGCGAGCTGTCCTTTTCAATCCTGCGACATGTTATCAGGAATGCGACGCAGCTGGCGAAGCGAGCGGAGGCGAACGCAACGACGAGGAACGTGGTGTGACGTCATGTGCCTCCTCGGAGCACGGCCACGGCGAAATCGCAAGTTCGCGGCCAGTAAAGCTTTCGCTTTAAAACAGAATAAACGTGAAGGTTGTTGGAAAGGTTGTATGACGCCCGACATTCTACGTAAAATTGACAGAAAATTCCGATTAATTGGGGAATTCATGCGTACGCATGACTAGGTGGACCTTATGGGTTTTAAGTAGTTCCGGAATGCTATAAATAAAGAAATGAAGAAGTCAAAGGGAGCTGTATCATACACAATTATTTACTTTGTGCTAAAAATGAGCATACGCTTTATGAAATAAAATAAACTCTGTGATGGGCCGCAATCCGAGAACAGAACAAATTAAGGAAGTACTCCATGATGAAAACTTTGTCAATGGAGAGGCTATGGCCAATGTTTTTAATGATCTCTTCGTTTATAGAGACTTTAACGACATATCACCGGTTGTCCAGAAACTACAAACACGTGTTTTCTTTTCTTTCTTTTTTTCTTCTTCAGCAGGTACTATTGAATCAGAAGTCCGCATAGTATTCATTGAATTAAGAAACAGCCGCAGCTTCGACGTCGATGGCGCGCAAATAAATCGAGATAAGTATACTACTGATTAAATAAGCCCCGCCCTAACACATTCAATCTCTATATTTCGACAAGAATCTTCCTTTCTAAGAATGCCAACGGCACGCGTAATACTCTCTACAAAAAGGGAAACAAGCATGAATTTATAAGCATGACGTTGCAAATTATTGACCGCACTCTATTTCCCCGTATATTCTAAAGGCCTGGCAAAAATTAATTTTAGTCGCTTATCCTGGTTTGCAGCAAATATGGCCTGGCAAAAATCGCAATATGGCTTCCAAAAAAAAAAAAAACAAGGTCTACCGAACTCGCTTTAGTGGATCAAAATTAATACATACAACAACAGTTTGAGCAAAAAAAATTAAGCTGTCGGAATTTTTGCAGATTTCATTCAAGCATTTGACTACATTCATCACATCATTTTATTTTAAAACTTAAACCATTACGGCATTTGCGGACTGCCACTCAAGTTACCTAAACGCCATCTGGCGCATAGATGTCAATCTGTTTCCATGAATGGTTTAGTATCAGGTAAGAAGAAAATAATTTGAGGTGTACCACAGGGAAGCTTTCCTGGTCCTTTATTTATCACTTTATATATTAGTGACATAGCCTATATGTCCCGAGAAGTTAACTTTAATGCCACCGCAGATGACACGAATATATTTGTCACCTCAACATCAGATGTTATTCTTTCCAGTAAAGCTAATGACGTCTTACAGTAGTTATACAAGCAATGTGGAGATTGTGTTAATAATACTTTAATAAAGTTAAGCCGGAGGACTCGAATATTAAATCGCTTACGGTACCATATCCCCAACTTGGTGAGGTTATTCATACACAAAATGGTGTTTAATTCGTATCTTAACTACTGTTATTTGTTTGGGGAACAACTACAGAAGCAAACTTAACAAAATTATCGAGAATACAGAAGAATATACAGAGGCCGATAGACAACTCTGTCGTTCTAGCACCTAGTGACCCACTTTTCGAAAAATATAGGATAATTAGAGTAATCGCTCTCTATCAATATAGACTATTACAAGAGTACTGTCTTAGCTGCAAACGCTCAAACTTCCTGTTCATGAAGATGACGAACATTTGCTTAAAGAAAAAGGGTTATGAAGCAAGAAAAACAGAAATGTGTAAAGTTCCTTATTTTCGTACTAATTATGGTTATCAAATTCTTCAGTGTGCAAAGGAATATATGTGTGTCATTTAAGTTTAGCAGACTTAGCGGCTCTTTCTTGTATACACTAGGTAATGTTTTATATATATGTAGGACGTTACAGCGGCGTTCTTTGTTTTATAGGCTATGTTTTCGAGATTTATTGTTATGGCTTGATCATTATGTAAAACAAAGTGTAAACTTTAAAAAAAAAAGAACAGTTCCGCGATATTGCGCTGTCTTTCAGCTAAGTGGACGAAGGGCCTCTCAAGCTGTCATTTGAGCGGCTTTTTCCCTCCACCTCCTGTTAGACTGCACTGTGACGAAGTAAATAAAAAAAATCAAACTAATTTTACGCCGTTCAGGGCCTATTCACAAAGACAACGTGCTTCCCAACAGCCGGCCATCATGTCTCCCAACAGTTGCTGGTCGTCCGGCGTGAAATGGCCGCTGGCAAAGGAGTTCTCGTGCGGTTTTCGATATTGCTGGCGATTTCTTTACCCAGTGAGAATGTGTCGTTACTTTTACGAAAACTCGGTGGACGTGTTTCGCATAAACCGCCATGAGTGTAGGTTGCTTTTGGGAGGAAATAGTTATATGGAACCTCAGTAAGACCTTTTGGGGCCGGATACGTCAAAGCAACCGATATGCCTTATTGGGAAAAAAAAAATTATTCGCCGTACTGTGCGAGATCGGCAGCAAAATCTGACTGAGTTCTCTGAGGATGTTGCAACGTGTATGACACATTATTCAGTTCTTAGTAATGGACACCTTTAGTTGGGCGTGCGTAACAAGCCTGCGTACGCTGCAAGGCTGCTGGAGAAAAGTGCGCATGCGCAGCACCGAACGCATCAAATTCATGGATGCGTGCGTACGCCCGTAACAAGATGCTGCGTGCGTAACGCGCATCTTGCTGCCTAACACACAAGCAAGACGTGAACAATGCGTACAGCCAACGCCGCGGCTTGACTAGGACGCTTGGGGCCGTCACCATGGCCTCCGCGACCGCATACGGCGCGCCGATCGCAGGCCGTTTGTGAAACTTAGTATATTTCTTACGCTTCGTGGCGATGAGAAATATTCAAAAGCGCTTATACCTCGCATATGACATGTCTAATTGAGCAAGACGTATCACGGCACGTTAAAACTAAAAGTGTTGCTTCGCGCTTTCTTTGCAGCGTACGCAACGTATTGTGTACTACGTACGCATGCGCAGCGTACGCCCAACTAAAAGTGTCAAAAGTTAGTTTTAACGGTCGACTAGAGCAGTATCTTCCGTCAACGCAATGATGCTTTAAAGAATATATCACACACGTATCAACTCTTCACTCAGCCTCATTACTGGTTTGGTGATACCCACGCCGCTTACCTCATCGCCTCGCCTGCCTATATATTTCAGCCATGAACTGTTCTTCATTAGACTGAGCCTTATGCTCCCAAGTGCTTTGTTTCGTCCTGTTAGGTTTGCTAGCGCTCTGTCATCGTTTTGATACATATCGTGGTGTTGACTGGTTTAAGTGCACTTTAGCTACTTCTCTTTTCTTGTGTGCATTAAATGTGTCTTGTTTGCCAGTGTTAAGAAACGACTTTGTTCTTGCTCTGAGGTTATGCCTCGGCCACCCACAGCAAAAAGACAAAAAGGAATGAAAACAACACCTGTATCACAATGTCGTTAGTTATACGGAGCTCGTACGATAGGACAATTCTGAGGCGAAAATTCCGGAATGCGGATCGTATGGTTTTTGAACAAATCAGAAAACACAAACGTCTGCGCAAGTTGCATGAACAGCCACCTTTTATCACCAGTTTCCTTTAAATATGCCTCTTTCGCTGCGACCTCCCCGGTTATGGTTATTCCCGACATCCAAACTTTCTGGAACGTAATACCTTAACCTAATCACCAAGTGGTTGACGGTATAGCGCCCGCAAAAGGAATTCCCTCCATACCCGTGGTTGAAAATTCAACAAAAGTTAGGTTCACGGTGTGCCTCCGCATATTTCGATACTTGTTTACGTCTTTTATTTTTCATTGATATCATTTCCTTTTTTTTTTTGGGGGGGGGGGGGGGGGGGGGAGGGGAGTGTGTCTGCATGCAGAACATCGCGAGCAAGAACATATTGTAATCTGCATAGGTGATATGCTGCTTTAAGAGACGATCGGTATGGCTATAGGTGCTTCCGGGACGGAATTCGAATCAACACTCTCGACGGGAAAAGGCCCCAGCAAAACCTCGACAGCGGGGGCCCAGAAACATGAGACAGGCAACAGTATATAGAATCAAAAAGAATGACCGATGTACAGGAATAAAAAATGCAGCGGAAGTCAACAGGGCAAACGCGGTCGAGTCATGCGTGAGGAGCGAGCGCGCGCACGGGAGGTGTTCGCCCTTCGGCACGATGTATAATCGAATCCCATCAAACTCCTCCCGCACTACGCGCCCACAATACGACGCGGAGGCCAGGCATCAGGATCGATGCAAGTGCTGCTCTCGCGTATAGCTAGTCTCATCATTTTGCTGCCCGGGGAGCAGCCGAAAGCCGGTCCGAATCCTTTGGACAGCATCGCGGGCAGGTTGCACAGCGAACGCTCCGAAGCGCGGTTTTCGTCCGTGCGGGATCCGTGGTCGGCGGCTTGACCACCGGACGCGCAGGAGTGAAAGCAGGATCCGATGTAGAACAGCTGGGCGGGCGAAAATTCTGCCGCGTCATCGTTGTCCTCGTGGCCAGTGGCGTTTTCGCGGCTGCGGCGGTAGGCGGCGTGCGCAGTTTTCAGGCCAACGATGCTCGGCAGGTGCGCAGACAGAAGGTCACCTCCGGTCGACGACGAGTCCCGTTCGTCCTCTCTCGATGCGTGTCGGCGGCAGACGTCCGCGAGGGCCAGCGCCTTGCCACGAGCCACGTCCTTTTTGGACGCGTCGAGGATGAGCTGCCAGAGTCCGCGGCTCAGGAACTGGCCCAGGGCTCCGAGAGTAAAAGGATCGTTGTCGAGGGCCAGGAAAGGTTCGAAGAGCGCGGCCGTCGGGACGAAGACGCTCTCGTCCGACGCTGCGTCGTCGCATCTCGACGGCGCATTGCGCAGCGTCAGAAGACCCGTCCGTTCCCTGACTCTGCGCACAAGTGTTAACGACCCAGACGACTCGTTTCGCTGTCTGCTCCTGAGCGCTGAGACGGAGCTCAAGTACAGCTCGACGAACGGCCGGTTGACGTTCAACGGCGTCAGGTCACTTTCTTTGACGCCCGGGGCGGCGACCAATCCGTTCTGCCAGACGACCGATAGGTTTAATAGTGCGAGCCTTTCTCCGCCTTGCTTTTTCGTCGGCTTCACGTTCGCTCCGAGCAGAAGTTTCGTCGTCAGGTTCCATATTCGCGAGAGATGATTCAGTGCCCGCGCTTGGCGCTTTGCCGCGACGGCTGGTTGATGGAACAGTAGATTAATCAAAGAGCGGCCCGGGATGAGGCGGGACACTGCCGAGATGCACTCGCTAACGACGTACGCCCACGCTGCAGCACTCGTTCCGCGGGCAGGATCGCCCACGAAAGCGTCGACAAAGCGGTACGAGGCGAACGGTGCTAATTGTCGGACGACGTGCAGCGCAATAAAGTCTCGCAAGAGATCGCGCGTCGCCGAGTGCGCGTTCACGACGTCGTCGACGGCCGCGAATAGGTGCTCGCTCGTTAAGACTTCGTCTCCCGCGCGCAGCGCGCCCAGTCCAGCTCTGTTGATGGCCTCGAGCCACTCGTCTCCGCCCTCGACTCCGCGTCGCAGCTGCTTCGCCGCGAAGCGACGCAGACGGCGGCGTCCGCTCAGCGACAGCAAGACGGAAACCCATTGGAGCGTAATTCGCTCGTCCAGGCGAAGCAACGCCGACGTGCGGCGATCGTCACTACCGTATTGTGCCGCGAGGCTTGAATTGAGGTACTCCGCGATTACCAGAGCCGTTGCTTCGGGAGTCAAGATCTTTCTCTTGTGGTTCATCCAGTGCAGTAAGGTTACGCTGTAGTCTACCACTAGGATGGTTTTGTTTTGCAGTGTGGGATGCGGTGAAAAGTCAATCTGGAAGAAGATGGGCACGTTCCATTTCATAGCCAGTGTCGCCAATGCCTCCTTGACTGCGCTGGACATGTTCTTCGTATGGGGCGTCGAGTGGTCGAACAGTACCAGCTTGTCGAAGACCAAGTCTTTTATCGTCGAGGAAAAGTCAGTTTTGTTTCGATAAGAGTCAGTGCAGATCAAGTAGGCGAGTGACACTTGTTCAGCCACTGTCGGGGCCTCCTTCGCGTGATCCCTGGCGCTAAGTCCGACGTTTCTCATCTTCTCTGCCACCAGGCCTTGTGTCCTGACCTGCAATTGTGAATCAAGTGTACGTATACGCTGGTATAAAAACTTTCTATGCATAAATATCACACGCACTACCCAACTTTGTAAGACTGCTCAAAGGAAAGCGCCACAAATGAATCTAAATGGCAGTGCCCAAGCACCCCCGAAATGTCAAATATGATTCAGAGTTTGCTCTAAACTACAGTTTAGACTTGTGTAACGAGTACCTCAGCACCATTGCCTTTGAACATCAGACTGCTGTCAAAACGTCGCTGTGATATTATTGACAAAACAGGTGCATAGGACCTTCTACCACAGCCGCCATCAAAAGTGGTTTTCGCGATACCACAAACTTCCTGTTTTCAGAACACTCACAGTAAAGAACAGATACACATAAAGAGTAAAAATCCTTATTGAATTTAACGTGAAATTTATTCGAGTTTGCAGTTATAGCTTTAGGGGAAAAGCGAAAGGCAGCAGTTAATGACTTGGCACAGTTACCTTTCGGTAACAGTTTGACGTTAAGCTGAGCCCCACGTCGACAATTGTCGAAAGAAGCCACGATCGTGTAAACGCTATGACGAAAAGTCGACTCATGCTTCCGGTAGAGGGTGCCCTCCTGCCAATAATGTATTACTTTACAGGGTAATTTAAAGTGTAAATAGGGAACCAGGTCTCATCCAAAAAGAGAGTGGGAGAAACAGAGACGGGTGCAATTGGATGCAAAGAATGAAAACAAAAAAGCCCGTGGAGATTTACAAGAATAGGAAGAAAGAAATTAGAAGGGTAAAATTTGTACGATAACACAAAGGGCAGTGCCTTGCTATATGAGGCTCGAGCTGGTTGCCTAAGGAGAAAAGGATACCGGAGCAAATACTCGCAGCTCTATAAGACGTGTCTGCTACAGCAAAAAAAAAATTCACTGACGATACTCCCTAATGCGAATTTCGAGCGCAGCTGTTCAGGTGTTTTGAATTCGCAATATACTATCGCAAAGAATTTGATTCTGAAGGACAATGTGCTCTCGGCGGCAGCGCTGAGCCTCTGCTCGGGCAGCTCGTTTAGCCGCAGTGACCACGGCAGTGACAGACAAAACATTTCCACCGGCTGCGTCGCTCATTGTTCAGGGAGAAAGCGTGAACACGGGAACGCGTGGCTCGCGCGAAGCGCATTCTCTAGCGGAGGCGGCGCCGCAGGCGAAGTAGCGCATGCGCAGTAGTACCGAAGCCCGCGCCAGTGCTTTGTTTCGGCGCTGGCCGCAAGCCTGGTCGTGCCAGTATACCGCTTTCCTCCTCACCCCTTTCGCCATACCCTCCTCCGCTTTCCGCCTCCTCGTTGCGCTGCGACCTCCTCTCCGCTTTCCTTCTCGCGTCTTTCATCCCACCACTGCGCTACGCGTTCGCTCTTTCATCATTCGCTGTTGTGCTGGTTCGCTCGGTTACGCCGATGCCGACGCCGACGCTCGCCGCAGGAACGGGCGCCTAAGAGCTGCGGTCTAAAATCTAGAGACCACTCAGCAGATCCTAATGGAATACGAAGGGATTCATCCAGTGAGACTTGTAGGTAACGTGCACCTTCCAGAAGCACTTGGATTTAAAGTTGGCAGAAGCGTCAACTGGTCAGCAGTCGAGATGAGCAAGAGACATTTAGAGTATTGGTGAAAACGAAAGCAAGCAAGAGATTTATACCACCGGATCCCTCACATGCATAGATAGCGATACATTGTAGAGAGAGGTAGCACTCCGCTTCTCTCTTCCTCTCCTTATGGTTATGTCGATTTGCGCTAAGTGGCCATAGTTCTTATGGCCGTAAAACAGTAGATAAAGAAGTTTTGAGGAAGGTAATAAATATTGAGTTGTATAGAAAGAATGCTAGAATTAAAAGCAGGTATAGCATACCTGATTAACTCAAGCAGGCTAGGTGACTATTTGTTACAGTCTCGTTTCAAAGGGAATGCCAATAAATCATCATCATCATCATGTATAATATTCCTGAATTGGTTTCGGCGAAAACTGCGAGATACTACTTGACTCTCACATCAGTTCCAGATACCTGACCTCCTGCAATGAAGCCGTCAAGAAGCAACGCCTTGCTAATAAGTCTTTAGTGCTGTCTTATCTAAATATGAAAATCAGTTGTGGAAATCCTCAGCGTTCAAAATTCGTCAAATGTAAAAAAACTGTCATCCGCCCGTAAGCGTACCACGAAGCTGCGAAGGAAACCAACACTGGTTTCTCAATAAAAAACCTTCGTATAGTTGAAGAAAAATTCGTTTTGGTCCAGGCATCGAGCTGCAGCAGCGCCTTTCCGAGGAGGTCGCTCTATCATCCGAACTAACTAGATGGCTGACACATCGCAGAGCGAGGTCCAATTGGACGAGTCGTAGCGCAGAGACATCATATAGGGCAAATTAATTCAACGGAAAGGTGAAAGGTCGAGGAAGTTTAATAACATGTAAACAGTAGGACCATCTTTTTTCGTCCACAACGCTTTCTTTGAAAACTGGACGTTTTTCCTTTGCATACCCCCTTCGCGCAACCTGCCGAGTGCTTGTGACGATTCCATTAACGAACTTGCCCAACTGTCCACTATGACAATAACATTTCCTCCACTTCGTGGGCTTCCGCGGAAGCCAAGCGAAGCCAGCGCAACGTTTCCGTTACCTCGAGGTAGTGCAGCTGGTCCCTGTAGCCAGGGTGGCTGGCCGGCCACAGGCCGCACACGTATCCGTAGAAGTCTTCGCACGGGTCTCGGGACAGGTCCATGGAACCGAGCAGCTCGCGGCGGAAGCCGAAGCATCTGCCCGGGTCGCCTCCAGCACAGCCGTCGACGTCGCCGCCCGGTCGCCCAGCCGCGGGGTCATCCAGTCTGCTCGGCAGAGTGAGCAGGTAGATGGTGACGCCGACGACAACGATCGTTTTGAAGTTGAACAGGAAGTCCAGTCCAGCTGTGAACAGTATGCCTTCTGCGCTCGCTACCACCGACCCGGTGGAGCGGCCGACCTGCCAACAAGCGGGCGCGCGAGAGAATCTCGTGTGTTACGGTAAACAACAGTGGTCACAGAGGGGACGACTCAGGCGTTAGCCAATGCTTCATCTTGTCTTCGTCGGGGCCCTGACGAAGACAAGCTTCCGAATCGAAACTTTGCCGTGCCCTTCTCCCTGCCATACGTGCTACTTGGGTACGGCCACCAGTGGTCGATTCGCTTTAAGATCATGCAGGCCCCACGCACTGTGGGAGTCGCTCTAGGCGAAATTATTGTAAGCTGGCAAGATGAAACCGCGCATTTTGAAGAGGCACGAGCAGCGGACTTCGACTACGAACGCGCCCAGCAACCGACAGCGCAGGCGGCGGAGAAGAGCAACACGTCGTTATCATAACCGACTACGACACGTGACCCTTCGGGTGCAACAAAGCCCTCACGCGACAGCACGTGCCTCTCAAAGAGTTAGTAAAGGTTTGGCGACGAATCTGCCGTTCGCATCGGCAGAGAAGGTACACGGCCGCCGACCACGAAAGCTATAGCGAAAAATCCAAATATAAATATATTTTCCTTAAAGGTACAAAAATTATGGGGCCAAGCCATTGCAGGCGGCGGAAGTTTTACTTTGCTTAAGTACTTTACAACCGCTGATAAAGCTGAGAAAACCACAAAGTAACTAAGACTCTCTTCTAGGTTCGTAATAACCTCCAGATACTATACTAATAGATTTTAAGACTTAGAACGCGCAACATAGCATACGGTGCTAACAAAACAAAAACTTCACACAAGGTCTTCCTCACATCACTTTGGGACATGAAACGCAGAGCCCCATGCGGTGTCAACAAAGTTGGTAAAACTGAAGCCCTCTCAGTGCACCCTTTTGTATACAGCTTAGGAGCCTTTCCATGCTTCTCAGAGACATTATCCTCACAACGAACGAGAAGCCGTGTCACGTTCAATTAGTGCTCCATAGAAGGAAACGCGGTGCTATGGAGGAAGAGGTCGATGCTCGAGAATAACTTACAAGACACCTCTTGCGAAATGCAACTTCCTTATATTCTGCACCCCGTTATGCACTTCTAAAGCGCTGTTCGACACTCGGTACACGCGCGAAGGTTTCGACATAAGCTCGTGCGCCAAGTTCTGCCATGCCAACCATTTTTATTTTTTATTTGCGCATTTTTTTCCCGAGGCGCACGGAGCACAGAGCCTCGTATTAAGGATATGGTCTCCACATGCCCGTACAGTGCGTTACACCGAGTTAGCGTCATCATCGCGTCGCCAAACGATGAGGCTCCCTAAAGCCTCGCTAATTGAATCACGTGCCGCTTTACCATTAGCCGCCGTGTGTCTCTCGACAAGCGCGCTAATGGGGCACGGCAAATAGCGTGTCGTCGTACACGCGCGCACCTTGTCTATCTCCGGATCATCTTCGTCGAAGGTGTGCTCAGAGGCATTCCCGGCGGGTTCGAAGGAGCCGCGAACGCCAGCACTACCTCGTGGAGCCAGAGAGATCGCCATGTTTGTTTGTTCGCTCACATCATGGCTCACACCCACTATGGAGGTATTGGCCGAGAAATCAGGTGAATGAAGCTAATGACCGTAAAAGACGCTGAAGACTTGCAACACGTTCTGTGCGACTGCTACCGCTACGCGTCAGAGAGAGACAGATTCTTTGAAGCCGTGACTACACCTGCAGCGGGACTCGAGCTTGGAATTGCGGCACATTCTCGGCCCGTGGGAAAGCAACATCTGCGCGTTACGCGCCACGACAGCGCTGCTAATGGTTTAGCGGGCCACAAGCCTTAACAGAGAGAGAGAGAGATTCTATTGATAGGAAGACAGAGAGGTCGACCTCAGCTAGTACACTGTCTGCTGCTCTGCACTGGGATGGATGATGATGAGAAGTGGTGAATGCTTATGTACATACATTAGACAGTGGCCCTACTGGAGCCGCTCGTCCAGTTTCGTGTCACGCAGGAACTTCAACAGCGCTTTAGTTATCTGAACTGAAGTTGCCGTGTCAGGCCATCGGCCGACACGGCATCCTCCAATCGTGGTTGCCTGCCAGCGATGACTACAGGGAATTATCCAACCTCCTTCGCTCCGGCATATATGCTGGGCGATCGCATGTGTGTTCCAGTGTTTCAGGCGTCTGGCAGGGTTCGCAATCAGGGCTGTTAGACTGAGGTGTGCGTAGCGGTGGGTGATAGCAACGCCAAGCCGAATCCTGCGTAGCAATGACGCGTTGCTCCGAGTAATCTTCGGGGGCAAACAGAATTTACCGTCTGGGTCGATCGCATGTATAGTCGTCCGCGAATGTCGTCAGCGTGGGCGCTGTGTGTCTTTGTAAGGTCCTGCATGAGTGCCTTAATCATTGAGTCGGTGTCAGGCCGCGAGTAGGCTATCCGCAGCGGCAGATGTCGATTTGTGGTCCAATTGAAATCCCCTGGTAATGCTAAGTTGCTAAGTAACCTAACAAAACGAGGATGCATGCGTGCGTGCGCACACACGCGCGCGCGCATCTTTTATATTTATATATATATATATATATATATATATATATATATATATATATATATATATATATATATATATATATATATATATAATCTTGGATGGTGGCGCAAAAACATTCGCCATCGTTTATACCACTAATGTTGTCCCGGCATTGGCATGTACCTACTAATAAGGACTGGCCAAGAAGCAGACGTCTTTAAAACTATCTTAAAGTGATTTCTTGGGAATTAAATTAACACTTTGAATATTACGAGGGGTAGCCGATAAGCATTGAGCCTTACCGCCCCCTCCACACCCCAAAAAGAAAAGTTAAGCTAGGAAGCTGAAGCTGACCCACTATTACCCTTATCTCCCCATGAAGTCAATGCCCTTGCAACATCTGTCCAGCCGCTTCTTAAGTCCCTGTAAATAAAATAAAAGGATCCAGGTCACGCGAATATGGTGAATGTGGCAATAGTTGAAAACATAAGCAGGTCTGTTTTGACGTTGTTGCACTTGCATTGTGTGACGAAGCATTGTAATGCCTCAGTATGACAGCTTCAGACAGCCTTCCTCGACATTTTTTCTTGGTTTATTGCCTCTACTTCTTCAATAAAGACCATTATTAGTGTTTGAACACTGTTGGAATAGTCCACCAGCGGAACTCCTTTCTTATGCAAGAAAACTGTTGCCTGCTTCAGCACCGACCCTTGTTTACAAAACTTCTTTGGACTTGGAAAACCAACGTGTCTCCCTTCCTAAGAATGTTATTTTAGCTCGGATTATAACAGTGGACCAATGTCTCATCACCAGTTGTCCAGGAAATTTAACTCTTCTCTCTTTTTTTTTTTTTGTACAATGTTCCCGTCCAGCGAGCCGAAGCAGCCGCCAAGGGCCAACAACTCTTGGCCGAAACCTAGGCGGAGTTCAGGCCCACCCCACCAAATCACTGGGCACTCAATAAAGTTACCTGAATGAACAAAAATGTTCCAAAAAGGTTACCAATGTCTTCGCACGCTTCCTGTTCGGTTCAGTTGTCAAAAGCTCTGGGATTCCCTTTTCTGCAAGCGTTCTCAATTTCAAGTGTTCGTGGATAATGGCAGAAAGAAACTCTCTCACGAGATATTCCCAGATATGTAGCAATACCTTTGGATCATGTTAGGCGGTCCTCCATGATCATGTCACGGATGTATTTCGCATTTGCAGACACAGAGACAGAAACAGGCCACCCACAAGGTTTCTTACTTTCACCATCAGAAGGGCCAGTTTTAACATTCACTATTAAGAGGAAGCTTTAGCTCGGGCCCAACTCCGACGCGGCCTATTCAAATACATGTAAAAACGCAAAAACAGTTTTCTGAGATAACCCCTGGACCGATTTTAATGAAATTTGTTGCATTTGAGAGAGAAAGTTAAATTCTAGTGACTGTTGGAAGCGGAATTTTGATTTAGGGCTTGAATTTTGTTAAAACGATTTTCAAAAATTCTGACGTTTGAAAAAAATAGAAGCACGAAGTTTACAAGCTAATAGCTCTGCATCAAAAACAGATATCGCGATTCTGTAAACGGCATCCATTAGACCATTCAAAGCGGACAAATTTAATGTGTCAGTTTACATCTTAGTGAATTTGTTACGTTGTTTACGAAGGTTCTGCAAAAGTTGCAGTTACACATTACTCCATTTTTTGACGTTCATGTGTAACATATCAATTTTGTCCGCTTTAGATGTGCTATCAGGTCCAATTCACAGAATTGCGATATGATTTTTTCTTGCTGAGTTACGGAGTTGTAAACTTGATAGTTTCGTTTTCTGAAAATTTGCGATTTTTGCGAAATTTTTATAAAATTTTCACGACATAAATCGAAAATTCGAAACCAACAGTCACTAGATTTTAAGCTTTTGTTTTAAATGCAGCAAACCCCGTCAAATTTGGTGCAGTGGTTGCCGAGAAAAACGAATTCCCCTTTTACATGTATTTAGATAGGAGCACCCGAGCTAAAGCTTCCTCTTAAACATTTAACGGTAGCATATAAAGGGCCATTGTCGCGTAAATTTGGTGACATTTCATCGTGGAGATGATTTACACTTTTCCCTTGGAGAAACAGAAACATGATTTATGGTTATATGCTATTCCACACGGAACTATTTTGAAGGTGCTGCCATGTTCGTTTTGGACCTCAAAAAGAAAGAAGCTGAAAACACAGGAGTAACGCGCATGAGCGATTTGTGGGGTGGACACTTGGGGCCTAAAAGGACAAAGCTCCGGATAAACTACAGTTTCTTCTGGCCAGTAATGGAGAAGGAAATCGCTGGGCATTGTCAGACGTGCCACCAGTGTTAAACGCGATCAAAGTCCCCATCACGCCGCTTACGCGACCGGAGCATCCATTTTAGTTGGTCAATTTTACACCACTGAACATAAACCAATTGACCGATACACCCTGCAATGCACATAGCTCTTTTTTTCTGAATAAGGCTCAATGTATATCAGCAACCCCTCGCGAAGCATGGGCTGCTAGTGAGACATTACAGAAACTGCAAACATTAAAGGAGAAAGTTTATTTCCCAAACATAAGAAGGATCGTAACCTAATTATCAAATTGTGAAAAATGATTTTTTACAAGCAGCGAGGGACACCAAGCCTCCGTCTTCAGAGTCATCGTCACCACCTATCTCAGAATCAAGTGGGTAAATATTTTATCAATATTAACGCACGCTTTATTTATTTATTTATTTATTTATTTATTTATTTATTTATTTATTTATTTATTTATTTATTTATTGACGATCAAACATGGCATGGTAGAGCTCTCTATGAGAGAGAGTATTGTTCAAGAGAACAGTATTGTTCAAGAGGCACGTATAAACACTTCTTGTATAAAGAAGCTGTCGCATGTAAAACGAAAGAAATGAGTAGGGGCATACGGATATTCAAAACCTTTGAATACCTAATCGAGCATTGTCCTATTTCATTAGGTCTTCCTATCGAATAGTCATGCGCTATTTGTAAATGGGTAAATCCGAATATTTTCCGTATAATTCTCGAATATATCACGTCGTCGATTGTTCATGGCCAAACATAAGAATGATACAAAATCCGGTACCTGCCTTCCAATTCACCGCTGACATAACGTACTATAGCACACTGTGTTGCTCCTAGAGCCGGATTTTTTCCGCTTGCACCACTATCACCCGCAGTCAAATTTTGTGTGGACATAGCATTCGGCAGTGGGTATTGTTTGATGCTATCTACAGATGCGGTACCCGTTTCCTCTCATTGTATTAAATATGAAGACGTTTCAATGCGGCATACTTAGCACAATAGTAGCCCTTATTTCTGCGATAATAAAATAACTTCTGCTTTTCTTTTTCGTTCTGCGAATGCCGCAGACGACACGCATTTCCGATTTGGCCTCGAAGGTGTACACAGATGTTAATTAGCCTCCAAAGCTGTCTTTCAGCTTTATATGATAATGCATGGCCGCTGTGCTCTGAAGAACCTGGAGTTTGCGAACAAACTTCTTACTTGTCCTCTTTGTGTTTTTAATAAAGCATGTGACAGAAACTGTCTAATGCTGCCAATACCATAATTAGAAAATTGCTTGAGAATAATGGTGAGAAGGCTGTACATTATTCGCAGCTGACTATACGAAAAAAATATTCAAAATTCTATTAGATCTGCTTCTGGCACTATACGATCCTTATTCGGTTTGGTCTCTAAAGCTACGTTGGTACGCCCTATAACACTGGCTTCTCCCCACGACAAGTAGTACTGTGGAGAAGCTAGCTCTGACGAAAGCCTTCTAACTAACTACTCATGCAGACAGACACACACAAAGGGAGAGGTTTGGGCACTTGTCACAAGTACCGTATGCGGAGTATCTTCGTGCAAAAACTAGTGTTTATAATTACCTTATTTCTCATCTTACCGATCACAGCGCACCCGCATGCCTTTGGAGAAGTGGCAATGAAAATGTTTTCCCGATTAATCAAGAGTTGAAACATTTTACCTCCTTCGCTATGATGATGTGCCTGAGGGTGCTCTATATGATTCCGTTGCGTCTTATTAGTAATTACTACAGCCAGCTTTGCTTGGCTAGGACACTGTAACAGAGATACGTACACGATTAGATTATGCATAATTATCGTAATAAAGTGGTTTTTTTTTCATGTAAAGATTGAAGTTTAAAGAGAATAAACATGCCGCATACGTATATACCTGTACGAAAAGAGAGAACTGCTCGCTGATACCTCTGGATATCAAGCATAATACCGGTTCTGCAAATGTCATCTGAGTCAGACGGCGTATAGCATGTCTAAGCACCCCATGTAAACAAGTGAAGTAAATTTCGTCGCGCTGGCAACTTGAACGCAGGTCTGCAATAACTAGAAGTTGCCTTCGTGCGAAGTTCCGTTAATCACGTTTATTGGTCCTTTGCCCAATTACGAACGATCAAGCAAAAATGTTTTTGTGAGCTATACCTTTACGTTCCCAGGTAGACTGCAACAAAATCACTCACTACTATTCCACAGGCACTGGAACTATTCCAACTTTCCCGTGGCTTCATCCAGAATATTAAACAGGTTTTTTGCGTAAGTGCTTATTACGTGGATCAGAAACCTATGCCGGGGATATCTGTAACACAAAGAAAATGTGACATACAAAAGAGGTAACTGGCCCTTTTCGAAAGCCAAAGCGAAGCAAATAAATACGACACAAAGTTCTAAACAGTTCGTGCGTGCTGTAGTTGATACATTGTGTTGCCCTGTCGGGAACCAAACAGTTGACACAAGTAAGCTAGTTTTATCGCTCGTGTCTCGTCGGCCACTTTTCACTACGTCGATTTTTATGAAATTTAGGTCAAAGATCCGCACCTCGCTTTTTAACGGAACCCTCCGGCGAACGCAAGCTAAATTCGATCACAGACACTTTGAAGGATAGCGTTGGGAATAACGGATGAAAGTAGATCCGCAGCGCAATACTGAACCACCTGGGTGAGCATTGGAACTACGTTAAGCAATGCTATCCCTCGCATTCATCTAGCGTTTAATGTCGAAACAGCGTTAAAGCTTGATCAAAGTGCGCGCTAAATGCGTGCACAGTTGTGGAAGCTACACAGCTGTAGTCAGCTCATCGCAACATAAGGGCAGTGTGCGTACTATTAGCCGACGCATAGCCCACCTTAAGCCACCGCAGTTAACCGAGTGTCGACCAATCGCGAAGCGCTGTTAATCCTTAAAATATTTCACCTTGTTAGTCTAAGGAATGTCCAGATACATGCAGATCGACTGTCTACGGACGATTTCTATGTTGTCTGAGGCACACGTGTTGTGTGCAAATATGTAAACTATAGGTACTATAAGGCTGTAAGTCTCGGGGAGCGCATGTTGACGGTCTATGACTGTTGCATTTCACTTTTAATGAATTATTCTCAATAGCGCATCTGCCGACGAGCCATGGGTTTATAAATAGAGTCACGCATTGTGTAGACAAAAAGAGTGAATTCCTAGGCCCTTCACTTCTTTTTAACCTTATCGTCTCGTTAAATATCTTCCACACCTACACCCTACACCGCCCGTTCAAAAAAAGAAATCTATGAAAATTTACCTCCAAGTATTGTTTTTTTTAGATAGCCTCACTAATAGAGTTTTGTCTTAAGTCACTTTTGCCTTCACTGAAACTGAAGACAGCGGAGCGGCATCGCACTTCCGTGACGTTGGGCTCTGCAGCTTATAATTGATGAATAAAGAAAATAAATCGACTATACTTGGTGCCAGACATACCACCTCTATAGACTGCACCCTGACTGTACCTTCATATAATTTACAACGGCAGACGTTAATTGAACGCGTTGTGTTTATTGCGTTTAAGTAGGTCCGCCAGAAAAGTCACCAGAAGGCAAACTTTATTTCCACCCAGAATCGGCCGTTGTCTTTCTTTGTCGATGTTGCTGTGTCTGTGTGTGAGACACAGACAGACAGACAGACAGACAGACAGACAGACAGACAGACAGACAGACAGACACAGACAGACAGACAGACAGACAGACAGACAGACAGACAGACAGACAGACAGACAGACAGACAGACAGACAGACAGACAGACAGACAGACAGACAGACAGACAGACAGACAGACAGACAGACAGACACAGACAGACAGACAGACAGACAGACAGACAGACAGACAGACAGACAGACAGACAGACAGACAGACAGACAGACAGACAGACAGACAGACAGACAGACAGACAGACAGACAGACAGACAGACAGACAGACAGACAGACAGACAGACAGACAGACAGACAGACAGACAGACAGACAGACAGACAGACAGACAGACAGACAGACAGACAGACAGACAGACAGACAGACAGACAGACAGACAGACAGACAGACAGACAGACAGACAGACAGACAGACAGACAGACAGACAGACAGACAGACAGACAGACAGACAGACAGACAGACAGACAGACAGACAGACAGACAGACAGACAGACAGACAGACAGACAGACAGACAGACAGACAGACAGACAGACAGACAGACAGACAGACAGACAGACAGACAGACAGACAGACAGACAGACAGACAGACAGACAGACAGACAGACAGACAGATAGATAGATAGATAGATAGATAGATAGATAGATAGATAGATAGATAGATAGATAGATAGATAGATAGATAGATAGATAGATAGATAGATAGATACTCTGACCCTGGTTAGCTGGAAGCTCACACGGCGCCACTGCACGCTACTAGGCCGCGTAATCGACGCGTGAATTCGCTGAACTGAACTTTCCCTTAGCCAAGCGGGACCTTTGCCCAGGGCAGAATCAGGAGTGTGGCAATACGTTATCCCGCGAGCGAGTGTGGAGGAGCTATTCGTCTTCGGAGCGAAGAGCGATGCTTCCCAACTGATTTGAACCCCGGAGCGCTGGCGTGGAGAAGATTCCATAAACGAGGTGTCTGACACTCTCTTACTGCTCGCTGTCGTCGCGTCGTCTCGTTCAGTCGCCTCTGGGGAGGAAAGGGCGAGTGCGTTAGCCGCGTCGCGTTTCTTTCTTCGGATGCATTACAGAGCATCCTCGTAACCCTGCATAATAGAAACGTCGTGCGTTGACGTCCCGTGGTGTGAGCTTGAAGTTAACAATCTCTCTAGTTAGGCAAGCAAGTAGATAGAACAACAGCGAAGTGTTACGCAAGAAGCAAAACATGCAACCTAGGCACACGTTCAACGTTGTCTTACGACGTTGTAATGAAAACGAAAGCGGCAAGTCATTGTTAAAGAACGCTTTCTTTCTTTCATTCGATTTTCTTTCTTTCTTTTCCTTTTCCCTTGGTAAAGTGGCAGAGCGGAACATGCGGGGAATAAAAAAGCGTGATGAATTTCCGTCCGTTGATAAAGCATCCGGAACACCAAAGGAACTCGAAGGTAGAAACAGCGTGGACAAAAAATAAAAAGTAGGATTACTTTCTTTTTTTTTTTTTGCTACGAATGGCGAATCAAGAAAACTTTTTTGCTATACGCGTAGATGTAAGAAGAGTTAACCAGTTAGAGGAAGTCCCCTATGGTGAACGTAACGATATTCCTTAGGAAGTACGAAACTTCTTGGGTGACAACAAAATGAATAAATTTGATACAGGAATGTGCGACTTAGTGAGGCCTATGCGGTGATAAGACGCGAAAAAGCAGTGTCGAACCCCCCAAGGAAATATGACGACGGAAGGATAACTGTTTTATTAATTTCTGAAACTGAGCTTTGGTCTTGGTTGCCCTGTGCAGGGCGGCTCCCATCACGTACAACAGGTAGTGCTATCTTGGACCAATCTTATGCATTCGCGTTCCACAAAGACGTGACACTACACCGACAGCTACGTATAGTTTGGGGGTAGCCAACCAGTAGCGCGAACAAACGTGTTCCTCCACATCACTGCACCGGCTCTTCAGCCTCAAGCACAAACTTGAGTTCCCAGAGCAGGCCTCGAAGCTTCTACACCAGTAACAGGTTATTTTTCGAAAGGGAATGCTCTTCAAGATAACGTCTCGAAATGGACAATATCCAACCGCGGTCCCTTCACACGGCGCGCAAAGTTTGGTTTGGTGCCTAATGGTATGTCTCAACCCACTACGGGCGACCGGCAGTAGTATGTAGCTAAAAAAGGCAAGAAAGCGTAAGGCCGATTTACGCTCGAGCCGCACCAGCTCAGCAAGCTTCACCGCACGCATGCGGTCGTGCAAGAAAATGCACATGCCACACACTAATGCACAAATTTCGGTTTACAAGGCATGTGCACACCCAGTGTGAACCAATATTTGTGCGACAGTGTGTGACGTGCAGTTTTTCGCGCGACCGCACGCGTGCGGCAGGCGGGTGGTGCGCCATACAGCTCGAGCGTAAATCGGCCTATAGTATAGCGGGAATGTTGTAAATTACGGAGAAGGTATTAAATGAATAATAATAATCAATATCAACTTCAGGACTATATTATAGAATAGGTGCTATTAATATTCTTGTTATATATGGGGAAGGAAAAAAACAAAAAGAATTAATATGGTAGTCTCTTTGTCTCGCTTACAAAATTAAATATGGAATCACATCCGTTCTTATTGCAGTATCCTGGTGCCGACGTCCCAGGTCATAATAATAACATTGAGAGAAAGGAGCCAAACCAGACCTGTGGGGACAAAAATGAAGCATTGGTATTCGGCAACGCATTCTCGTAAAGGAGACTTCAAATTTTCTGGTGAAGCGCCAACTGCTGTGCCAAGGGAAACTAAGATGCCGAAAATCAGTGTTGTTTAATGCAGATGATTTGGCGTATTCCCCATGAGCGCAATTTGTTTTTGCTTTTTTAATCTTGCAGCAGTGATGTATGCCGAATGTTATAGGATCCTCTGTACTGGACTTTTAAAGAGTTGCAGCGGCAAGTGCCTCTGCCCCAAGCCCAAAGTTAGCCCCATGTTAGCCCCAAGTGTCCTGGTACCCATAGTGAATGCTGGGGGATATATGAATAAAATTCTCGGAGAATGGTAAATGAATTTGGCGCTAATAGAGTATAACAACCGGACAACCGGTCAGGATTACAATTGAAGAAATAGACGTGGGAAGTTTTCGTAGTGCTAGAACAATAACCAGTAACTCTGCCTTCGATTGGGGTGTAAAGTTGGGCAGACGAAGAAAAAAATACCACTTTAATGATGGTGACAAAATGCCTACTGCTGCCCTCTTTTCACCGACAGAAGACTCTGTGGCTATTACTGTACTTATCTTCAAGTGTGCAACCCCATGAGGGCGATCTTGCGTGCGACAGCGACAAGCGACGCGATGGAGATGGCTGTCGCGTCCGCTCGTCGCCTACAAGTCGCACCCCATGTGAGCGATGACTTCGAGCGACGTCTTCCCAGTGTTGTCGGTACGAGGACAACAATATAGGCGTCGAAACTAGCGTGACGCGTGCTTCATTAACTTAAGTTAATGTGTTTTGCTGTAAAAAGCAGCATAAAATATTTACGAAAGTCTTGCAGTATGTTCTTATCATTGCACGTATAAAAATTCAATCGTTTGCTCGTTCCGTGCGACAATCGATAGTACTTGAGTTATGTACATCCAGTTCCGGCTTCGCGCTATTGGCTAGGCGTCATAGCACTTCCGGGCGACGAGCGACGAATTCTAGATTTGCAGAACCGAGCGATCGCGCGACAAGACCGAGCGATCTGTTCACGCGACGGCCCGATCCGTCGCTCGAAGCCATCGCTCGTCGCTATCGCGCACAAAATCGCGCTCATGAGGTTTCGGTCATGGGCACTCGGTCTTGTCGCGCGATCGCTCGGTTTGGGATTGGGCAAGAGTTATTGAATTGAGTTATTGAACGTATTGTTGAATTTTAGACTCTCAAAGCTCAGTTAATGAACGAAAAATAAAATAACATAAAGAGCCTGCCCCAGCACGGATGCTACAAAGGGACAGCAGGAGACGAGCCATCGTTTTCGTCTGGTCGCGCTGAGTGTATATATGTGCAATGTCCAACCGGGCCTTCCATTCCGCCCCCCCCCCCCCCCCCCCCCCAAGCACACACACGCTTCCGCCGTGGCAGGTGAATTGATGATGACATTTTAGCTCCCACGCAGGTTGCAGTTGAGACTTGAAAGAAAGGTTGCGCCCTATACATTTGGCTGATCTCTAAATACTGAAAATGCTTCTCCACGCCAAGCCTCACAAGCTACCCTCGTCACCCTTCTGGCCACTCTGCGAGTACAACGAAAGCTGCTGTAAAAGATCAGACGCCCACGTGCCCCGGCGCTGTCAACACGTATTTCGCAGAATACGAAGGTGAAGACGTCGCCGTCTGTGGGAGCCGCAGTCAGAACTGCTCCACTGTAGCCAATAAATTCTCTATCTCCAGTGGTGTCGGGAAAGTAAAAAAATTCATGAGCCACTCCATTCTGTGAAGGTGGATGACCAGCGAAGCTGTTTGGCGCACGACGCAGAGGTGACACAGAATTTTGAACAAAGGTAGGAACATACTTATTGTCCTGATATGTGGTCATCGTGACGATATAGGTACGAACACACATTCGCGTACCACCATAAACCCCGTACCTCGTACCCCCGCAAATGCGGCCTCCCTATTACGACGACAGAAGAGAAATTCTACGATGGGATGATGAGCGGCAACGGAGCCAGCTGTGGAAAAAGATGGCGACGACGACGACGAATGCGTGAGCAGCGGCATGAGCGCGTTCGCGCGGTTGCGCCAAGGGGCGCCAACGAGCCAGCTGTGGAAGAAGACGGCGACGCTTGAGCCTTTGCTGATGATGATAGTTTGGGTCCCAGGTGTGACAAGGGGCTTCCAGGACATGGGTATGTGCCGTTGAGCTTGGACCCTTTCTGCACTATCACCAGGATCGTCCCCATGATGATACCTTCTGCACACAGACGCCACGAAACCCCGGACCTTAGCCCTATACAGCTTCGCTGTAATATAACGGCAGAACACTCTGGCTTGGAAGTGGAAGTGACGAGAAAATCGTTCGCATATTACATGGGTCCAGCGGGAAGGAAGTGCGAAGCTGCAAGTTTTAGCTAACACTGCGACGACGTCAGGCTATAGACAGATATTATGAATTTGACGCCAACCAACTGGGAGACCCGACACGGCCTACTGAGATAGCTCAAAGAACAAGAAGCGTTAAGCGAGCTGGTTAGCCAAGGACGCCTTTGCCGTTTCTCCGGCGCGATCGAAGAGCGAGGAGAGGTTTCAAGCACTTGGCAGCGACGTGCCACCGCACAAAATGGGCGGATTTTGTGCACTGCCAATAGTAGGAATGTACGGATGGACGCCTTCAGCAAGCAGTGTGTGTGTCTGCGTGCATGTGAGTGAGTGAGTGAGTGAGTGAGTGAGTGAGTGAGTGAGTGAGTGAGTGAGTGAGTGAGTGAGTGAGTGAGTGAGTTGAGTGAGTGAGTGAGTGAGTGAGTGAGTGAGTGAGTGAGTGAGTGAGTGAGTGAGTGAGTGAGTGAGTGAGTGAGTGAGTGAGTGAGTGAGTGAGTGAGTGAGCTAAAGCTTATTGTTATTCTTTGCACGTACAAAATTGGACATAATTATTGACGTGTTAAGTGTTATCTTTCCGTTCGTTCCTATTACATGCATGACTGGTTACCCACGTGTTCTTTTTCCTTTTTTCTTTCTTTTTTTAAGTATCATGTTAGTTAACTGTCATGTCGAAACGTGCATTTGTATTCCTAGACTCGGCGTCCTTTTTATATTACTGTCATTGGACATCTTCTTTTTTTCATTTAGCTATGCTGCCTACATGTTCTTTAACCATATTTTATACTTAAATCCTGCCTACTGGTATACATGAATATTTACTGTAGTGCCCAGCTGCCACGCTCTCGAATGAGAGTAGCAGTATTGCTAATAAATAAAAATAAATAAAATAAATATTTTATGGAACATCAGAAGGCCCCAAAGTAGAAACAGCCAGGCAGACTTCTCATTATTTATCGCATACAAGCAGCAAGCAGTAAGGTTACGAACATGGAATGACTAAAATTCAACCTAGATGCAAAAAGAAAAAGAAGGAATAAGATATCAAATAAGTGTTAAATACAGCGATATGAATAATACACTATACGGTCGCACAAACAATATAACGATCAATACTAAGAACACAAAGAACAAAGAACAAAAGAAAATTTACATTGTGCTACATATTAACGACAGCAAAAAGCTTTAGTGTGAATCATACATAATAAATGTAAACATGGGATACTGAATTTGCAGTAAAGGTGTCGTCCGCTGAGCGGTTTCTGTGCTGCGGTCGCCACTGGAGCTTTTGTTTTCTCCGCGGCTCGTAGCCGAATGCGGTAACGTTTCTAGAACGCTTACAGGATGTGACATGTGAAACTGCTACCACATCGTTTCTTTTTTTCATTTTTACAGGAATAAAACGCCAAGTTACAGGGTCAAATGGGAGCGTTGCCCTTTTAGATTATTTCACATTCACTGTACAAAATGTTCGGTAAGAAACGGGAGGTTGAGTGGCAAGAGAAAAGGAAAAGCGGAGGGGGGCGGGGGGGGAGGGGGTTAACACACCAAACAGCCGCACCAGATACTGGGAAGCCGAGTGACGCCACTGGACAGATGCATCATCGAAGTTTTGTTACCTCCCTTCACTTGGACAGCAGCCGCATGAGCGCAATTTAAAATTTGGCGGGTTTGCCAGAGGGTAACCAATGTGGCGGCATCTAGATACAGCAGAAAGAACTATAAGCACACACAAGTGGCGGGAGTATTCGAAAGCAAGGTGCAGCTGCGAAGTTGATTCATGTATGCACGGGAACGCATTTCGAGCGACCTTATAGATAGCGTTAGCTCACGAAATAGTCAAGCGGAGTAGCTCAGCAGAGCGGCTCAGTTGGCTCGACGCAGATTACCAGGCTTTTCTCTCTTTCTTTGAGAGCTGGATACAATGCGCGCTGTACGACCGCCCAACAAGCACATTCTGATTGCGGTGTTCAACTTCGCAAAGCAGGCACTCGAGTTATGAGCAATGCCGAAGTGGGGTGCTCGGGACAAATCATGGACACCAACGTTGTCTAAAGTGCACCCAACTATCGGTATAAAAGCAAGCAGATACCGCTCAAGAACTATCTGACCGAAATTACCACACTGCAGCATGTCAGAGTACTATAGTACTTGCCACGGCCTATTTGCGTTTTACATCGCTTACCCACACCTTTAGTTTTCGCTGCTCAAATCAAAGGGAATCGCTCGCTTTGAAAAGTTAAGATTTATAGTTTACTTGTTCCGTACAATTCCTCTAATCAACAATCTCCGTTCTGTGTTCGTGCTCACCATCCCTGCGTACGAGTTAGGACACAGAGTGCACTTATCGCTATTATACCCAACATATCTATCTATCTAATCTATCTATCTATCTATCTATCTATCTATCTATCTATCTATCTATCTATCTATCTATCTATCTATCTATCTATCTATCTATCTATCTATCTATCTATCTATCTATCTATCTATCTGTCTATCTATCTGTCTATCTATCTGTCTGTCTGTCTGTCTGTCTGTCTGTCTGTCTGTCTGTCTGTCTGTCTATCAACCAAAGCCGTCTCATAGTGGTTTTTCTTTTTTTTTTTTTTCTTCGTTTTTTCGAATACGCAGATATGGAAAGTACTATAACGTTTTCGACAGCTGACAAGTTTACGACATCACAGAATACGCCAAGGCTCAAGAAAAATATTAGTGACATAACAACCCATACACTTTCATCAGGTAACATAGTATGCGTACAGTCATATGCTACAATGACCAGCTTGATTCATCGAGGAGCCCAAGGGGCAGTTTAAGGCCGCGTGAAAGTCCCGGTGGCTGCGAAGAACGACGTTCCAGGTTGCACCGGCCTTAGCCGCCAGCTGGCGGTCACCGGTTCTTTCGCAAGCCTGCATGACTAGAAATACGAAAAATAATTGATCATTGGTCAGATATCTGCCATGGGGAAGCCGCAGGCCCCATGCTTTTCTAGAGCTCGCGGTAGCTGTTCGGAAGGTGTTGAAAGCGAACTTCATGGCCAGGGCGTCCGTCAGCTTCGGAAAACCCCGCGGGCGCAGCGGAACCTCATCCGGCGATCCACCGAAGCAGCGCTCGGCGTCTTCAAATCTGCGTCGCGTCTCGAGGTCCAGCCACGACTCGTCACCAGACGTCGAATTCGCGTAGGTGAACAGCATGTCCAGGATACACTTGACCACGCGGTACGCAGCCCGAGGAACTTGAGCATATTCGGCCGCAGCGTCCACTCCGGCCGTGATGTTGAACACCAGCAGGGGCACGAAAACGGTACGCACGCTGCCGTCGTAGTAGCAGTTCGTGCTGAAGGCAGAGTGGCTCCACTGCTCCGAAAAGTCGCGCGATGCGGTATGCGCGAAAACACGCTCGAAGGTTGCCACGTAGGATCCAAAGGCTGTGTCCGTCGGCTTTATGGTGGGCAGGCTTTGGTAGTAGGATCTCAGAAGTACGTCGTCGTGAATCCATGGTGGAGCCAGCACCTTGAAACGGGTCTTGACGAACATTTTCTGGATGGCAGCTTTCGAGAAGGCGTTGAAGAGCGGCGACGTCTTCACGCCGTGAAGGAGCTCTCTCGCAGCACTGCTGACCGCGTCGGGGAACTTGAGCGGCGATGCGTGAGCACTGAGGTTAGTCAGGAACGACACGTAGGCGAGGGGAAACAAGGTCTTCTCAACAACGCGAAGGCAGAGCTTCCACCGCGGAAGCGAATGTTGATACTTGCCGTGGACAAGCGTGCCGTAGAAGTCTGTCAGGTCGTTTTGCGGTATGAACGGTGACGTCTGGATCATCAACCTGAGCGAGATGTAATTGAAAACGGTGTGCAGTTCCGCGTTTTCGACGAGCTTGACAATTTCGTAGACGAGGTGCGGCGACTGGATCAAGACATCTGCTCGTACTCGCGGAGCGAGAGATTCCCTACTTCGAAGTACTTCGGTAACAAATGTGAAGAGGTGCGATGACGTGTTAGCTCTGGCAATATCATAGGACTGTCTTTCGCGAGACTTCGATTCGCAAAGCTTTTCGAGATTGCCCGCGAACTTGACAATGTCCAAGGTATAAGCCGCAGGAATAAATTCTTTTCGCAGCGCCTTGACGGCTGAGAACACAGCGTCTGTATAGAGACGCACGGCCTCGTTGACATCGATGTTCCTGTTGTCCGTGAGCATTTCGGGCGGCGCGATCAGCACAATGTCATCGTTCAGAACGCGCGGATTTGCGGCGATGCCAACGCTGAGCAACGCGGAGGTGCCGGTTCTTCGAAGCACGTGACCAGCTGTCTTCCACGCGGATAACGAAGGTCGTGTAGGCGGTGTCATAGGAAAGGTCACCATTGAAGCTTCGGACATAAACGCCAGCAGCGGGTCCCAACCGTCCAACTGAATATGTTCGACGTCCATGCACTTGTCCATTAGATCACGGAGAGGCTGGAGTACGCTTGAGCCTTGACTCCGGTCTTCGAGAATCGCGTACATTTTTCCTTCGGCATTCGCAACGTAATCGTCGTCCGCTGAAACAGAACCGGCCAGCGGCGTCGCGGCGAACTGATTTCTCCACTGGCGACAAACGAACATGTAGAAATTGTCGCAAGGCCATACGACGTTCCAAGAGAGCAGCTGGTCCAGGAATACGGCGTCTCTGAGACAAGCGTCCGAAAAGCACGCCCGCGAAGCCTTGAAGGGCGCTCCGACGTCGCGGATGGAGGTGAACAGGTACAGGAGGATGGCAAGAACCGAAGTCACGGCAGCAACGAACATCGCAGCGGCAAGCACGTCCCCCCTGCAGGTGCGCTCGGTTGAACTAACGATGTCGGTACTGTCAGTAAGGCTCGTGGAGCGCACCTCCTGTAGCGAGCCGTGGGTCCCTCTCGGCAGGTCTAATGTGGGACGACTTTTGGTTCGTCTGCCCGTTAAGCACATTCGTCTCCTACCGAAGGGCTCTAACATGTCATCCATGGAGAGCTGACTGGACTCGTGGCGTCGAGTCTTTAGAGCCGCAATTGTAAGTTCTTCTGGGCAGGCAGGACGTACTCGGGGCGTTTCGGCTTCACGAGTCCGTCGTCCACGTTTCAACGTGTTCCTGTGAACGACAGTACGAGTTGCCTTGTGCTTCACGGCTTCTGCCCGTACAGGCTCTTTGTATGAGGTAGCAGAAAACCCGGTGTCTGGCGATGCCTCGGCCTTGCGCGGTAGTTCTAGCAGCGATCGCCCTTCACTGGTGGTCTCAAAGACAAGATGCTGTGGGTCGCTCGAAGTACAGGCGTGTTCCTCGCAAGACTCGAAAGGAATGGCCTCTGTCGACGACGACGTTTTTGTACGCTCCGCGTCGCCCCTGCTGACGAACCTGCAGCGAAATGGTTGTCCGTGACGTTCTCGTAGCGAGAATCCTTCGAGTCCCATATCCGTGAGGGAGCCGTGTGACGTCGTCGAAATTTCGCTTTCTGTTTTCTCGCGAGGATTGTGCCTTCGCTCATCAGCATGCATGGTTCTTCTTCTCCTTCTTCTTCTACTCCAAACGAGGCAGGTATAGATAGGTGGTCGGTAAAGAGTGGTGGTTAATGAAACAGGCCAAACTGACTTAGCAGCGCAGGCAGGCTAAGTCACGCTAATGAATATGCAAAGCATGTGGACAGTGAGAATGAAAGGTGACGGATTAAAATGGCAGGCTATTTGCCAGGCTGTTGTCGTTGTTTTTGCGTATATAATAGAAATGACACGTACCCAGCAGGGAGAATAGGTCACGGTTCGCCAGTAAAACATCAGAAAAAGATGTTAGGATTACGAACTTATAGTAATTATTACCAACGTATATAAAAACAACCTAAAGCTATGGAAAAGCGATAAGGCCAGGTACACGATAATGCTGACCTCCCCTTTCGCCGCGAATAGCGCACATCCTTGCGTTGCCGAGTCCCTTCATTCAACTTTTACCCACACAGATCTTGCCTTGCTCTGTCCTCTTTGTCAACCCTCTAATGACAGTGAATATCGAAAACATTTCGAAAGTTTGACCTGAACGTGACTTTTCTGGTAATACTCGTCGTAACCTCTCTGGGTACTGCCACATTTGTGAAGTAATTTTCGATTTCCTGGGCCAGACAGGAACAGCATGCTAGATTTTTTTTCTCCCTCCAATTCTCCTTTTTCTTTACAGTAATATTTCCTTAGTTATTGTTCACTGCACATCTGTATCGTGTAACCATTCATTACAAATCTTTCTTATATTTTTGTTTCCCGTAGAACATTTGGGCATCATTTTTGTTCTTATCACTGAGTAATTTCGTAGAAAGGAAGGCCAGCAGCCTGGACACCTCTAAGGGTAGTAAAGATGGTAGCGCTGTCCAGCATGCCAACTACATGGCAAGACAGAAGCAGCAGAAGCAGCAGCGTCGACCCAGCCAGCAACCACGCTCGGTAAAGTTCGGGAACGTGTGCAACGAAAGCTGCGCTTTAATACAGAAGGAGCGTGAGCTATTTATAGTGAACCATATACGAGCATGAACGTAAAATGCAATAAAAAAACGTTCGTGTGAAAACATTCAGGCACAACCAAGGGTGAAACAGAAGGAAAGGCACCAACTGCACGTAAGCCATGTGGCCTACACTGCAGTGGCGTACTAACTATATATAGAATTGGGGGTTGAGACAAATCACCGATCTGCCTCTCGCTCTTTCTCTCTCTCTCTCTGTGTACATATATATATTGCGGATTACTGGTACAGTAAGTGAAATAGCCTGAAAATGCTTCTGTCATTTATATTTAACAGACAGGGACCCATCTATCAATCACACAAGGTGAACCATGGGGCACAGTGGCCAATGAAATACAATGTTCAACGTACACGCAGCCATACGGCGGCTAATTTCTTTTTTGGAAACACCTTCAGCTGTCAAAAACCTCACGACACCACGCTTTTGAACTTTTGGAGCGTCCATTATGCCACGCAACCATGTTCAACCCAGTGTAAGAGAGCATTAAAGAACATTTATCCTTACACCTGCGCGCCACTTTTGTAAACGAGAGATGTCTGTGTGCTACGCGCACACCTCGCAGATAATGAACAGAACCATTATTGCGCGGGGTTGGTTGGCTCGCTTTCATTTGACTCGCCCTCGAACATTAGAAATGCGAAGATACAGCCTGATAAAGGACAAGAAAGTGTCACTGGAAACAAAGTTCACTGCACGTATGCACAAAACCTCGCAATAATATCTTATAAAGGAGATTTATTGGGGTTCGTAGCGACCGCCGGTTCTAGGATGCACCGAGCAGTTCCCGAGCTCGAGCCTCTGCTGCGCGCTTGATGCTGCCGATGCTGTTGATTGTGTGCGCACGTTCGTTACCTTCCTTACAATGGCCCCGCAGAAATAAAGGAGCCATCCTGGCGACTTAGTTTTCTGGAAGGACGGTAGAATGGTGATACGGGTTGAGACGCTGAACGCGAACGACTTCGCGGTTACGACGTCGCATGTCGGACGGCGGCGTTAGCGGCTCAACCAGGTAATTAACGGGTGATGTTCTCTCGAGAACGCGGTATTGCCCGTCGTACTTCGGAAGGAGTCTTGAAGAGCGAGCCCAGGCGTGCGGTGTGGCACTAACAACCAGACGAGAGCGCCCGGGAGAAAAGTGGGAGTCGAGTTCTGGGCATCGTGAACGGCTTTTTGACGGTTCTGGTCGTCCGAGGTGAATCGGCGGGCCAGCTGGCGACATTCCTCGGCGTGTCTGGTGGCTTCCGAGATCGGCAGGCATTCGGATGGGTCCGGCCGGTAGGGCAGAATGGTGTCGATTGTGTGCGAAGGATGACGGCCGTAAAGAAGGTAAGAAGAAGGGTGAGAATCCGGTAGTGGCCCGAGTCGCGGTGCTGTAGGCGTAGGTGACAAACGGAAGAACTAGGTCCCAGTTGGAGTGATCAGGTGAGACATACATGGCGAGCATGTCACCAAGAGTTCGATTAAAGCGTTCCGTGGTACCGTTAGGCTGTGGGTGATAAGCAGTGCATTTAGGATGAACAATAGCGCATTCAGCTAGCAGCTGAATGCATTGCAGCAACCGTAGCATAAGTGACTGGTATAGTCACGACATCCTGCTGGTGAACAGCCGGCAGCGCTTCCGCGACCTCTTCATGAACCACGTTACGGAGATGAGACGGCAAAGTGCTGGCAGACTCCTGAGTGACGGACACCAGGGATAACTGTCGTGCGACTTCTTCGCGCACGAAATCCTTGATGTGGGTTATCAGAGAAGCTTGTTCTGGGCCGGTGGTCAGGCTGCAGAGTGACGCCGCATTTGGAGTGGGATGTCGCCTTGTCAGAGCTCGCTGCTTGCGTAATCCATCATAGCTCTGGCACAAGCTGATGACGTCGCCAACAGTGCGCGGGTCCTTGGCCAGAAGCATCTGGAACGCGTCATCATCGATTCCCTTCATGACGTGCTTGATTTTTACCGCTTCCGTCATGGCAGCGTTCACGCGCCTGCACAAATCTAGAACGTCTTCTATATAGCTGGTGAATGTCTCACCCGTGTCCTGTACGCGTGTACGCAAACGCTGCTCGGCTCGGAGTTTCCTGACGGCGGGTCAGTCAAATACTTCTGTAATCGACGTCTTGAACGCCGACCACGTTCGGATATCCATCTCATGATTTCTGAACCAGAGGCTGGCCACGCCCGCGAGGTAGAATGATAGGCAAGCCAGTTTGTCCGAGTCATTCCATTTGTTGTGAACGCTCACCCGTTCGTAGGACGACAGCCATTCTTCAACGTCGTTGTCGTCGGTTCCGCTGAAGATGGCAGGCTCCCGCTGGCGAACGGTGCCAGCGCAAGGGACGGGTTGCGATGGAAGAGTCTGCTGGTCGGCGTGCGGCATTGCGGAGGGTAGCGTCCGAGAACGGAGTTCCAGGATGGTAGAATGGAACGTTACCGCGCACCTCCACCACTTATAAAGGAGATTTATTGGGGTTCGTAGCGACCGCCGGTTCTAGGATGCACCGAGCAGTTCCCGAGCTCTGCTGCGCGCTTGATGCTGCCGATACTGCTGACTGTGTGCGCACGTTCGTTATCTTCCTTACAATATTTAAATAAACGTATAAGTATCCAATAAATATATACGTATCTAAGAAAGAGTCACTGTATATAATGCGTCAAACAATGCAAATAAACATGTTGCGCAATCATATTCACCGATCACAGAATCCTAAGGCCCGCCACACCTCTCTCCACTCCCCTCGATGTATAGGGCGCGACGAAAGGCGGCGCGCTTCCTCCCTGCTTTTCTTCCTGCGCACATAAGACTGAACCACCATCGTCGGCTCACCTGTGCCCCCCCCCCCCCCGCCCCCCGTCTATGCTTTCATTCGCACATGCAGCATGCGGCGTGCGGTCACAATGTTATAGTCCTTCGACTTTATACGGAACAAGAGGGCGACGGCAGGAATGCGCCTGGAGTGTCCATATAATTGCTATCGCAACAATATAATACGAGTATCCGGCAACTGAAGCGTCCCGTGGCCCATTACTTCCCGCAAAAGAAGAATAACAAACTCGAGCTTTCACCATGCGACAATTCGCTGCGCCGCAACAATGTCTTTTCTTTTTCTTTTTGTGGGGCAGGGGCACAGAAATGAAAAAAAAAACGCAACGGAAAGCATGTTGGCCAAAATTAAATGCCTACTTTGGGCGCCTAATGTTGCTACCGAAGCAATATCGAAGAAAACGTGAGACGCTTGGTCCACAGAGACCCATACGCATACTGCTCGGTATACTACACCGGCGAGACGAGACTTTCCGGAGAAATTGCGCTCAAGCGAAGGCGATGCAATCCGTCGAGTCCCCAAACTCTATGCCCCCAGTGATGGCGGCGAGTGACCATTGTTTCTTTTTCTCGTCTGTTAGCCAGAAAGCGTCCAAAACTCTGCCAAGCGAAAATCCACTCGGCCAGAGAAAAACGAACGCGCGCGGCGCGGTCGGGGCAACACGGGAAAAACGCATGCGCTCTAGCTGGCTCTGGCAGCCCGCGGGTAGCAATAACAAGAAAATTGAAGAGGCTCAATGTGCCCTCGCGAATAAAAGTCAAAGTAGAAAAAATAAACAAGAACGTCTTACCTTCGCTGATTTTAGCGTCTTGACATGGATGCTTGGTGGAGGTGAAAAAAATGTCGATATTTTTTTCTGTGACATGACGGCACCAATGAACCACCACAACGCTTCGCCTCATCGGACCTCGCTGCGTGCTCTCTCAATTTGTGTGATAGTGTGTAGATTTGGCTTGTCTCGTTGTATATTCCGATGTATGACTTTAGAAAAGTCAATGCACCTTTGGCGTCAGATGTTATGACAAAATTAAACTTACAAAGTTCCGGAATTGAAAATCTAAAGCACGACTTTGGAAATGTCAGTGCATATTTCGCATCAAAAGTTTATTAGAACTTTATACACATAAAGTTTCGGAATTGAAATCCATGCGCTCCGTAGATTGCGCGGCCTCCGCGAGATGCCGCGACGAGCCCGCTCGCCATCAAAATGCCCTTGACACTTTGCGCTCGGATCGGGCTCCTAGAGTTATGCGACTCCCGGTGCATGGGCATGGCCGCGAAATCCATCCCTAGTTCGCAATGTGCGCGCTGAAATGTCTTTTTGAGCGTGAAAAAGACATTCCGGACAAAATCCAGAATGATTTCCGGCACCGGGTATTGCTTTGGTCGGCGGTGCATGGACAGCACGAAAAAATTTCGGGGGGTAGGGGCTCAAGCCCCATAAGCCCCTCTTCCCCCCTCCCCCCAAGCTAGGCCCCCGGTGCAGACGCGGGAGTACCTACGCCTGCTGAGAAATAAGGTTGAATGCATGGGCAGCGACCACGGCCTCGCGCAATGCTTGGTCAAATTAGAGCAGGGATCGCTTGCGCCCGGTGAGAACTTGCAACAGCCAAAGCTTACTGCCTTTTTTGCAACTGAATAAAGTTTTGATTCACTGAATACATTGTATTTTGTCTTCCTCGCAGTTGTGACACAATTGAACCTCGACTGCTTTACCTTTCTTTTCGAGTGGTCGCTTATGTCGAATTACCGCTTATAACGAATTTTTCACCGTCCCGCTTACTTCGTTATAACGAGAGATTACTGTATACGAAGTCAGAGTCAGCAAAATGAGTTGGCATCCCAATTATTTCCCTCAAGGATTGCATATATTCACAGTGCAGCAAGAAAATAGCTATGACACTAAGCCATTTTTGTCACGTATACTTTGACGTATATCCTTCAGCTTGCAAGATATTTAGGTTTGTTAGCAGCATTTTTTTCCTCCCTAGCCCCTTTGCAACTTGAATATGCTACTGGATTTTAGGCTACGACGGGAGCTGTGTAATTCCGTTACCGCCTCGGTATGCGGTTTCGGTACTATATTTATCATTACGCACTGTAATTAAACGTGCACGTAACATTTGCAGGCTGTGACTACAGACGAAAAGTAAGCAGGACCCCCAAGAAATATTGCACGAAAGTTGCCTCAGCACCGTTTGTTGACCTTCCAAAACAGGGAAAAAAAATCCGGCTAATGGTCCCACATTTAGATTATGGAAGTGTGTCCAGTTCACTATTAGACATGAAGGCAATGCAAATAACACCAATGGCAGGTAGCCAACAAGTGTGGTCACCGAAGATAACAGCCATCTGCAGCTGACGTCTCTTTTGTACAGTGATGCTAGTAAAGAGCAGAAATTTATGATGCTGTTTCAAGGAAGCCACAAGGGAGTAAAACATGATCAGCAGCAGCTCATAAGCATACATGAGGAACATTTCATGAAAATTGAACGTTTAAGCGCTTCACAAATCTGATGGGCACTGCATGCTGATGCGAGTGCAAAAAAAAAAAAGAATTATCACTTTTACACATTAGCTAAATGAAGCTCGCAATTTCAACGTATCTGTGTGATATGTAAAAATCCTATCCGTAAAACACGGTAACCTTTAAATTACTTTCGCGTGTATTGTTATGGTTGAACCAGTATAATTTTTTTTTAAGTTCTTCAAGTAGGATGCTTTAACCGTCAGTCGGCCTTTATTGTGTCTTTACTGAATAGTTTCTGTGCTGCTAACCAGCTACATGACTGTCAAGACTGCTGGGTTGTTTGCAGTGTTGTTACAGGGTAGTGTGTAGTCAATATAGTCTGCATCTTTCTTTTTCCATTTTTGTTGTTCCAAGCATATCAATTGTTTTTTTTCTTTTGGAGCACATCCTCATTCGGAGGTCGCATTTGAAATTCTGTGTAAGCTATCACTGTTCATGACATTCTACCTTTTTTACTGCAAAAGGAAAACCTTGGATGAAGCGATCCATAGCTGTCATTGAACATGACCTTGAAGTTATGCAGTTAATTTGGCTGCAGTGGGAAAGCAATGGAAATAAATCTGAGACAAGCAACAAAGCTAAAACAATGTCCATTTTGTTTGTTGAATAGTGAGCTATCGCATTTAAATTGTTTACTTTACATAAGCTAGTCGAGCTTAAGATTGTTAAAACCCAATGTGCTATGATTTTTCTATTCTAACTTAAGTACGTAGTCGTTTATACAACCTGCATCAGATGATCAATGATTTCTAAATTACAGAAGCTGCTATGAACAACCCAACGCAAGCTCATATGCTGTCACACACTATCAAAACAGTGGCAGACTGGCTGACAACACTGCTGCTTGAGCGTCATCCGTGCCTCAAAGGCAAATGTGATTTGAAAGGGTCTGAAGGCAAGCTTGTTGGTATGCGTACATGGTAGAAAAAACAGCACTAAAACACGGACAGACGGAAGAAACACGGGACAGGCGCTGACTTCCAATGGTTGCTTTATCGTGCATACGCAAATATATAGTTTGAAAAGGGGAGAAGGAAGAGGGAAACAGATGGGTGGGGGTGAAGGGTTTTAAAATACATTACACGCATGGGTCAGACGGTAAAAAGCTAACAAAAAACATAATGATTAGTCAAGTAGATATTCGTATTCCTTGTCGGTGAGGATGTTTGAAGGGGAACTGACACAAAGTGGGCCTTTGCGCATCATCGTGAAGGTTTAAAAGATTTTAGGTGCTCGATTGTTTCAGTATCGGAGCAGAAACTTCGTGTCTTGGAATATTGACTTGCACTTGCAATTGGCACAATGTATGGCTAGATTGCTCGCATTCTTGTTTTGGATGTAGTATGCATGTTCTCGCAACCAGTCGTTTAGACACCGTCTGGTCTGTCCAATAGTATGTTTTGCAACATGTAGTGGGAATCTCGTAGACGACTTCCTTGCTGCACTGCACAGGGAGCGAGGCGTGATTCATACTGCAGGCATCATAGCGACATTGACTAGCGTTCACTTTCCTGCACGAGGAGCTGAATTTGTTGGGGGCCGAGAAGACAACACGCACCCCAGCGCACCTGGCTGCTTTTTTTATCCTGTTGGAAATGTCATGCACTTAAGTGATAATGGCAATTTTTTATTTGTCGAGTTCAGACCGTGCCTTATTCATGGGGGTCTGATTTCTCACGCAAGAACTTCTGTCAATGAACAAATTATGTCTTCAGAGTAGCTGCTTTCTCTAAAGCGCTGTACGCACAATAAAGCAACCACTGACAGTCAGTGCCCGTCCTGTGTTTCTTCCATCTGTCCATGTTTAAGCGCCGTTTTTCTACCATATATGTGATGCAGATTTATAACCCTGATTGTATACAATTCTTACTGCGTTTTATGGCATACATGAAAGTGAGCTATGCTTGCATTTATTGTCGGGGAACCTCTAGCTTGCCAAATGGCAATGTTTAAATGCTGTCAGCATCAGGAAAGGGAGTTTCAATTTGTGCTGTTTGTTATAAAGAAAAAATGACCTTTCCCTTTTGAAATTTACGATATCCAATGTGAATTTAACATCAAAACAATGATGATAAGTTTGTGATTGTGCTGACGAGCGAGTACTTCGTTTTTTTTAGGATGTATACCACAACCACTGCTGCAACAATATGTTGTGGTCTACATCCTAAAAAAAAATGAAGTACTCGCTCGTCAGCACAATCACAAACTTATCATCATTGTTTTGATGTTAAATTCACATTGGATATTGTAAACTTCAAAAGGGAAAGGTCATTTTTTCTTTATAACAAACAGCACAAATTGAAACTCCCTTTCCTGATGCTGACAGCATTTAAACATTGCCATTTGGCAAGCTAGAGGTTCCCCGACAATAAATGCAAGCATAGCTCACTTTCATGTATGCCAGAAAACGCAGTAAGAATTGTGTACAATCAGGGTCAATTGTATACAATCGATAACACCGCGATCATATGGTTTCCAGCGCACGTCGCCACCCTCACCGATGAAGGCCTCGAACGAGGTAGCACACCGCTCTGCGCGAGAACTGACCCGCCGCGCAGAATCGGAGACCACCTCTTCGAGTTCGGAACTCCTGGTTCAAAACTCGCGAGAACGCCTGGTCAGGTACAATGACATCACCAAGCACTACCAGCTATGCAGGCAGTTGCTGCCCCCACCTCACCCTATGCTGAAACGTCGCCAGGCAGTCATCTGGCGACAATTGCAAACACAAACATTTCCCAGTCCGGTGTGATTGCAGCACATTTTCCCCGCGCAATACTCGACTGCTATTTGCAAATTATGTCAGTTAACTAGAGCGACGCTGTCACACATGTTGTGGGAGTGTCGGGTTACATCAGCTACAATGGCAGTAGCTCCGGAGGCTCTTGCGTCGAAGTGGGCCGCCGCTCTGCGCAGCTCCAACCTCAAGACACAAGAGTGGGCTGTCCAGCAAGCCCGAGAGGCGGCGACGAGGCAAGGCCTCGAAGTCCCCTCATGGGAGACCTGAGCCCGGGTCGTCAAATTTGCCAGATTCAAAATAAAGTTGTTTCCATCCATCTATACCACAACATTTTTGTCTTGTTCTTATACCAAGAATGGATAGGTGTCAACTCGGTAATTACGCTATGGAGCCTCAATTACTTGTTTATTAATAGATATATATTAATTAATACATTACCTTACCTTTTAGTATTACAACTCGAAACATGCATGAAGTGTGGTGTGGCTTTGGACGTGAAAAAGAAGTCTATTCATGTCGCCAATACTCGGCCACCTTATAAATTGCAGAAAACATTCAAGTAACGGTTAAGTTTACAAGCTTGGTATCATGCACTACACAGGAAACATGAACACATCTCACTCTATGGCCACAAATGCTCGCTGTCACAACACAGGCGTGACGAAGGGCACCAGCAGCATGGAGGGTTCACAGTGTTTCAGAAACTTGAGATTACGTAGCCTCTAATACTCTGTGTGCAGGAACGCAGTGTGCATGAAGCCACCAACCATGACGACTCACCTTTAGTATTTGCAACCGCTGCAGTTTACCTCCAAAATATGGTGCATGGGCTGCGTGTGAGTTCAGCTACGTGGACAGCCATGCACAGCCATGTCCGCACTAGCAGAGGAGATGTGCGCTCACCTGCCCTCATCCTCCAGCATGCGCTTGATCACGTGACTTCCAACACGGGGCACGCAGGCAACTGCCACACATAAAGCTATCCTTCACAACTTACTTTCGCACCGACAGCATACAGCCCGCGACTGGATCTCATTGCACTACGACTTCATCCAGAACATCATGGCGACAGCGGAAATTTGCCTGGAGCGTGTGTAAATTGCTACTGCAATAATATATTTTTCTCTAAAGAATATGAAATGCATGAGAATACAATAATTTGATGATATGATCTAATCTTAGCTTGTTTATGCCTTTACCATATTATAATTAATAAACCATAGCATGAATTTAAGTTCAAATTGCCGTACATGAAGTAACAATCATATATTAGAGGTACACTTCACAACTGTGGCTGTTGCAACATCTAATGGCTGAGCATCTTTATTCCTATAACAAATTTCTTAATTTTCCAAGCTCTGCTTAAAACAAACAACACCTAAGCGGACAAAAAAAAAATTAAATTATGGGGTTTTACGTGCCAAAACCACTTTCTGATTATGAGGCACGCCGTAGTGGAGGACTCCGGAAATTTCGACCACCCGGGGTTCTTTAACGTGCACCTAAATCTAAGTACACGGGTGTTTTCGCATTTCACCCCCATCGAAATGCGGCCGCCGTGGCCGAGATTCGATCCCGCGACCTCGTGCTCAGCAGCCCAACACCATAGCCACTGAGCAACCACGGCGGGTACCTAAGCGGACAGCCAGTGCAAATAAAGACTAATGAAACAGCACCAGTAAACATGTAGATGAAGGCAACAGCAGAATATATAGAGAGAGATAGAGAAGAAAGGAAGGAAAGACAGGTAGGTTAGCCAGACTGAGTCCAGTTTGCTACCCTACACGTGGGGAGGGGGAGTGAAAAAGAGAGAGAGAAAACATGTCTACATCACACTTTCACATGCACTAAGTTAGGCGCAGGATGTTTACAGTCAGGCACTCAAGTCTGTTGCTTTCAGGTAGTGAAGAAGCGCTCAAATTGCTTTCTGGGCTAATGAACTGTGAGGCCAGGCTCCGAAGATCTTTGCTTCTGTGAATGGCCTATCGTCCAGTCTATTCAAGGCACACTGGAGAGTCTGACGTTGGTTATCAAAGTGAGAACAGTGGCACAAAATATGACTGACGGTCTCTTCACACTTGCACTTTGCGCACATCGGTGAGTCCGCCATTCCAATACGATAGCTGTAGGAGTTAGTGAATGCTACTCCTACCCGCAGCCGACACAGCAGTGTTGCGTCACGTCATGAGAGGTTTGCTGGTAATTTCAGTTTCAGTGATAGGTCAAGGCTGCTTTATAAACGACAGCTAGAGTTCTGTGGTGCATGCCAGTAACTGAAAGAGGGAGACTGCGAAGCTATTTTGCAGCATCTACTCTCGATAAAGGTATAAAGAGTGTCAGTGCTCCAGCCTGGGCACGTCAGGCAGCGTCATCAGCGAGGCGATTAAAAAACGATGCCACAATGTCCCGGCAGCCACTGAAAAATTATATACATCTTCATTCAGAAGTGCAATGGCAAATTTTGTTGATTTGGGAATATGTAGAGCTGCTTTGATGGCCAAGCACATTCTCAAAAATGCACCTGCATTACAAAAGTGCTTCCTAAATATGATAGATATATGCATAGCAAACATTTTTAAGGACATTAGTGATTCAGCTTTGAAAGCACATTTCGAACTATATTTCATGCAAATTAGTACTAATTGCACTTTAGTATAACAGCTAGTTGGGCTCATTAAGTTGTTTTACAACACATTTTAATAATTTAAGAGAACCAATCTGGGCTGCCAGCATATCACAGTAATGGTTCACTTAAACAGCACACTGTTTTAATTTAACCCCAGTTGTCCTATGATGTCTGAACAAAATTAGTGCAGTAAGAGCTTAGCTAAATGCACGCACACAAACACGCATGCATGCATGCACAACAGAGACTCGTGCACACAATATCGTATATATATATTTAGAGAGAGAGAGAGAGAGAGAGAGGTACTGGGATCGATACCCCGCACCTCCACCAAAATGTTACGCAAACGAAGGATTAAGACTGGAGACTATTTACCAAGTATATTTACAAAGGATAATGCAGTACTGGCCAGTTCAGCCGACAGGTCGAGAGCCAGAGAGCATTCGTCGTCTTCGTCGGGGTGCCCGCGTGCATCGGCCACAAGAAACATGGTTGGGTATCATTCTTTATTATTCTTTTTTTAAACTGCACCTCATGAGATTTCACCACAATGCATCATCAGGCAGATATGTATAGATTACATAAGAGCAAAAAGCTATGATATTTCATTGTAGATTACCAATACAGCATGAACAACTTTAACAATACGAGACTTAAATGAAAAAGTTTTATTTGCCAACACACTACAACGCACCAGAAGTAAAATCCTTACTGCCTAAGGCATAAGGTAGAGCATACCTGCATGTCTAATAAATTGAAATCTTGCACATATATCATCAGACACTTAAGGCCACAATTATCCTGCAACAGGCACTGAATTTAGCTGTGGCAAGGAGGATATACTTGCTAGTTGTTCAGCGAAACTCCCATCTTATGCATAATGTAAGATGATAAAGAAATTGAATAACTATATTAAATTGTCAAACTATTGAAAGCTACAGAGTGAATTTGACTGATGTAAAAAAAAATCCAACTCTCAACTAACAAACTCCACTAAAGTATAAAAAAACAAAAGAACTATGAGAGATGACAGGCCCCATAGTGTAAATTTAGAAATTTAACTGGTAAATATCTGAGTAATACGAATGCCTCACTTAAACCTTAAAGGGCCCCTCAGCAGGACCCATAGCAAATTTTGGTTATACGCTGGAAATTGTTACATCTCCTCTAGGGAGCATTCTGCCGCAAAACTTTTTCAAATCGGCTCATTAATAGCTGAGATAGAAATATTTCAGTGCCTCGAACCCACGATTTTAGCAGGCAGGCTCCGCTGCCAAGCAAGACGCTCTCTCCGCTCGCCCCATCTAGCCTCCACAAGCGAAATTCCTTCCCTGCGTTCTACCATACCGGACCTCTGAGGATCACATAAACATGACTAGCGGTATAATTCAGTGCTATACGAATACCGAGGCAGACATAAGCGAATCACAGTGCACGATCACGCGCTGGAACACAGTAGAAAATGGCAGCTTCGGTACCTGCGCACGTGACTGCATGACCGTGGGAACAAGCAGACGAAGCAGAAGTACATCTTTCTTGCTTCAGTGCAAAGTAAAACAAACATGCAGACATTCATTTGTGTGTTTTATTATTTCTCTAAACTTCGATTTGTCAATTCAAGCAGCAGATCAAACAGATAACAGATGTTGTCTTGAATAATTTTCGAAGTCACGTGTCACCACGAGCAACGTCACACTGCGGACACCAGTACGTAGGCGCAGGCACACAAGTACGTCAACCTCCAGCTTGGAGCGTGGTGGCCGTGAGGAGAAGGAAAATCGGCGTTCGGTTTGAAATTTCAGACCTTTGCACGTCACGTAGCGATGTAATACTTTGCCGACACGATCGTTATCGCACAATGTATGCTCTGCACTTGTCAGCTGAATATGGCCAGACCTGGTAAGGGGCCGGGACATTCACCAGCAGAAAAGGGGAAGAGCAAGCAAGTGGCCATCCACAAATTGAACATGTAACTGCTACACATGCGAGCATAAACACATAAAAACATGACCACTGAAAGTGTGCAAAACAGTGGCTTAAGCACCAGGCTCGACTGCAAAACATGGAACAATTGTGTCATAAACGTTGCTTCAGAAATGAAATAGTACAGGAATAACTATGACCTGAAGCAAATTTCAGATTGGCTGTAACTGAGGCAAGCATTTACACTTATGTGTGTATCAGTAACAACCGCTCCCGTCAATATTGGCCTTAATTTTTGCATCAGCTGCAAAGATGGCATCGCTGATTCTACTTGAGGGCATTCTCCAGGCATATAACTGCACCTCAACTGTTCCTTCAACCAATGCCTAATTGCAGCTTGGACAGTGCTGGGGGGTCAGTTACCTTCGTACATGCTTGTACACTTCCGTAACAAGTGAGAATAATAAGGGAATCTGACACGCTCAATTTAGTTATATATATATGATGAAAATGGATAATTGTCTGTTTTCTTTATATGGCTGTAAGTGTATGTTATGCAATAGCACCTAGGCTGCCTCTTTACCCCTTCTCTTTTTCTTGGTGGGAAATTTCCTAGCCTTTATTTGCTTAATTCTCAGTCGAAGCAATGAGGTTACTACTGTTGTCCCACTGAAAAACCTGGGGACTGGAAAGAAGGAAGGGAGGAGCACAAAGACAGCGCTAGATACGCTATTGTCAAAGGTAGCTACACACTCAGAACACCAAAGTTTGGGACAAACTTGAATGCAACAATTTTCAAACAAGTCATTTGTTTATTAGCAGAGTATCAGAGAGTAACAATAAAGAAAGGCTATCCCCCATCATTCACTCCTTTCAGACACTGCACGCACGCATACATGAAAGAAATCAGGAAAAGAAAAAGATTTTGCTTCTACACTTTCATACAAATGAATGTTTGGGAAGTCGGCAGTCAAATCTGTCAACCCAGTACACATTATTACAAGTATTTTATTTGTTTTTCTGGAAATGATTGGCTAACCAGCAAAGCACATGCCCGTTACAAGTCTAAATGGGTAACTGGCAATGTGTAACACCCCGTTAGGAATCAGTAGTTTGACTCTGCCCAAAAACCTGCCCACTGGCAGGCAATAACAAGCATATGGATCACACAGCTTAACATGCTGTGACCTGCATCTGGACCTTGCCTTTCACCCTCTGTGAACATCAGAAGCTGGATCAATGGCTGTAAGGATGTGAGTGAATAACGACTTCCAACCAACACCATCTAATTGAACTGTCTACCATCCAGAACAAGATTTTGGAATGTGGTTGGAATGAGTGGTGGAATGAGAAGATTGTATGTCACATTGATGTAAACAAGAATGCTTTTATTCTATATAGAAAATATATCTCCAAATCGGGCCTGAAAGTGGTGCAACAATGACATGGTGTAAAAATAGTGAAAAAAAAAAAAAGAAACAGTGTAAACCAAACAGTATACCATCACGTGACCTAAAGCCCATGTAGGAACAATTATTCTGTTTTGATACGTTGATGCATTGCTTAATGTTGTATTTTATGCCCTTCTGGTACTTTTCTTTGCATCAGAGAGTCATTTCTTTCCTATTTCGAGTTAGCACGTGTTGGAAAGTGGCATCGTCTTCGTGCAGACGAATGTAGTGGTGTGCGAGCGAGTCCTCGAGTGTGCCCTCTTCACATGGCGATGTGCAAAAGTGTGAGCAGTGTTCTGGAAGTGGCGCGAGGGTCGCTGTGTTTTTCAGGTTGTTGAAAATGTGTTGTACTTTTAAGGCGTGCTGGCATCACCACAACACCAGCATAGGCATGCCTCACCACAATGTAGCTGCATAAGAGGCTTCGATTTCGGCAGCAGTGCCAAACGAAGACACAAACTACAGCGCCAGAGCCTGTAGGAAACGGATGACTCAGAAAAAACAACAACCAATAACTTATTCACACGTGTACTTGTTTACGTTTTTCCGGTGAATGCTTTTCACTGGCTAACAAATGTTAATCACAATTGCTCAGTGTAGGACACGCCTGTGTGTATCGGAAGTTCCTCTAATGTTATCAGTAATTCTACCCATTGTCTGTTGTCACCGAATTTTGTGCAATCTGATAGTATGTGCCGTGCGAATTATGTAGTACTTTTTGGAAGGCACATGGGCAGCAGTGATTGTGCTGGAACCTTTGACGAGTCATGTATAAAAGCTGATGCACTTGACCTGCTGATCAGATTTTCAATGATCGCCGACTGTACTCACCGCTACCATTGTGCTACAAGTGTAATTCGCTTTTCAGGGCACAGGTTCGCCCAATAAAGAGTTACTTTCATGATTCACAGTTCTTGCTACTGTTTTTCAACGTCACTACAATGTGACATGCAACCGATTATGAACCAAGGATGGCAATTAGGGTCATAATTTGTGTGTTTAACACAAAGAAGCAATTCCTGCAGAAGTGCTTTGCACTTCCAGTTTCTCAAGTTTACCAGCATGGCATTGCCATCGCATCTGGTAATAGGTGCTGCAAGCATCCGTACACAGTTTGAGAAAGAAACTATGAAGGTCAAAAAATTATCTTTTAATAACTTCTACTAGCTTTCCAAAGAAACCATTGCAAGTTTAAACACTTTGAGTGCTAGACTTTTTGTTGTGCTACAAAATAGGAAGCCCTTGACAAATATTACAGTCTCTTTAACGTCATGACCATGCTGTAAGATTTCATATATTTTCTCACACAAATACGTGACGTTTGTGGTTGAAGGGATGTTCCACACAGGCAGCACGTGGCTGTGAGTGGCTCAGGCTAATAGTCTCAATGTCAGATTTGTGCACATGCACAAATACCCAAGAATGTTGACAAGGGGATAGCCACCACTGTATCTAAATAGGTAGAATGCTGTATGTCCAGTCTCTCTTGGGAGTCCAAGAAGATGTGAAGCTTCCTTGCGGGCGATAACTGACCCTTCTTGGAACACAAAGTGCTGCAGAAGGTCTTTCTTTTGCAGTTCTCAAGAAGAGCACCCCTTTCACCTCTGTATTTTAGGCATAACAACACAAAGTGTTCCAAGTTTTTTGTCTCATCGTATACAGTATAGTTTAGAAAACCAATAAGCTCTATCTTATATAACCATGCTGGTACAAGAGTAGATCCTGTCCTTATTCGATATAGAAGTGATGCTTCTTCTCGATGAAATCACTTGGTCTTGTAGGGCACATGTGGAAACCAAAGCGACTGAAAGTGAGTACGGACGTCAGATTTTGTACCTTGATTACTCTTCGGGGCTTTGACTTTAGAAGGATTAAAGAACATGAACTGTGCAAGAGCATAAGCTTTTTCATTGCCAGCAATACCAATGTGGGAAGGAATCCATTGCAACTTCACTAATGACAAGCATACCTTATATCAATGCAGTGCATCACACATGCCTACAATGTGTCATGTCAATGATGTTTGCATCGCGGTGGGCACTTATTCCAGCATTGATGCATGTGGCTTCCATTGTACGCACATTATTATCGCCTTTTTATTCATCATAGGGAACTTCTCTGAAATGTTTTGCTTTTGCAGTGCGTGGCCCTTGAGGCACAGTTCCATGAATTTGTCACGTAATGCAGTTACAAACCTTCTTCGGGGGTGCCGTCTCTGACCTTTCTTCCTCTTGGCTTTTGTTTCATTTCGGCAATATGAACCTAATCTGTAACCTTCAACATGAATGTTCTTTTACACCTGTGTTTATAGCTTTAATCAAATTAATGTTAGCCTTTGACGGTTTTCTTTCCTTTTACTTGTGCTTATTCAGTGTGTTGTGCATGAATATTGTTTTGGAAAACTACCACTTTGCGAATGTAGGAGCCCTACGCTGATTGGATGGTTGCACGGGGTTTATTTGTTTTTTCAACAATTTCCTTAATGCCTCCTTTGTGAACTTGAATGTCTCTGTTGCGTACTTTATCTTCTTTGAATTAAAGCTGATGCAGCCATTCCTGTCATGGCTGCCAAAATGCAGCTGACAGTATCCGACAAATAAATAATGTAAACAGCAAAGCAGGTTCCCAGTGAATGCAGGATTAGACTATTTTACAGCTCTAGCTATATGTACAAGTGCTTAGAAGTCCTGTGCATGCACACCCCGACAGCATGTGGCTTTGGCATGGGGACGCTTTGGCATGCTCGAGAGCTTAGCCGACTTGCAACCCGGTGAACAAACCTACAACTATATCAGGTCATTCCTCACAGACAGGACGGTCGGGGACCTGCGCTCACCTGTAATTCGGCTCGGGGACAAAGGCACGCCGCAAGGCGCAGTCTTCTCACCATTCCTGTTCAACCTAGAAATGCACACCCTGCCTCCAAAACTGAATGAAGTCCTGGGACTCAGACACACGCTATATGCCGACGACATCACGCTCTGGACGTGTGAATGGTTGGATGACACAGTTGAAAAAACGCTCCAACATGCCAGTGACATTGTCGTACAACACGTGAATGCAGTGGGACTAGAGTGCTCTCAGCACAAGTCGGAACTCCTCCTGATCCGGCCACACAACCAAAGCAAGCACTGTCACCCCCACCTTCCATCACGATATGCATAAAACGGCTGCCAGTCACCCCCGTTGAGCACATGCGAGTGCTGGGCATGATACTATAGCAGAACCGGCAGAACGGCATCACCATTGACTGGCTCCAGATGATGGTGAACCAGACCACGAGACTGCTACACAGAGTGAGTGTGCGTAAGCAAGGCATCAAGAAGGACCTGCTCCAACTAGTCCAGGCCTTTGTCGTCAGCTGTCTCACCTATACACTACCATACCTAGTTACAGAAGGGAGAACGAGCTTGCCTCGACTGCATTATACGACACGCATACAAGATAGCCCTCGGCTTACCGGGACACACATCCATCGAGAAACTTCTTCAACTGGGAGTTCACAAAACCACCGATGAACTCATTGAAGCACACCGCACATCACAGGTTCATCGTCTTCAAGGTAGCAAGACCGGCCACTGGATCCTCACTCGAACGGACCTCAGAGTGTCCCCGATGAGCAGTGACCCCGCCACCATCCCACCACACATAAGGGGCATGTTCGTCATCAAACTGCTGCCCAAAACCACACTAGCCGGCCATCATGATGGCAGAAGAAGAGCGAGGGCCCAGGCCCTGCACAAGATGTACGGTACCAACTCTGCCGTGATGTAGGTCGACGCAGTCCAGTACTCTAGTCGACCCTACACCTACACCATTTGCACTGTTCCAGGCCCAGGACTCGAGGCACAAACAGCTTCAAGCTCTCTACATGCTGCCACCCCCACTGAAGCAGAATAAGCCACCATTGTGCCATTGCTCAACACACATTTTTATAGTTATGAGCGACTCCAAAAACCGCCATAACAAACTTTGCGTGAGGAATAGTGGCACAGACCACACTAAAGCTCCCACAGTCACTACACAACAGCGAAGAACCACGCTCAATAGAGTTGATATGGGTCCCGGCTCACGCGGGGAATCCAGGGAACGAAGTGGCCCTCCAACATGCTCGAGGATTTGTCAGCCGAGCAGAGAGCCTGCTGGAACCGAAGACCTCAAATGAAGTCCTGCACTCATATCGTGACATAACCCAATATTACCGTCTTACACAACACACTAGGCCCGCACCACACAGTAAACTAAACAAGGGTCAGGAGATCACCTGGCGCAGGTTACAGACCCACTCACACCCGAACCCATACGTATACCCATGCATTTACCCGGACAGAGTAAGTCCGTACTGTCGCCTGTGCGGCAAGCTAGCTACACTCAGTCACATCCTCTGAGACTGTGAGGAGGACCCCCTCCCCCCAATTTCCTAGCCTCTCCCTCACCTTTATTGCAGGAGCAAGTGCTGCTTAACTACAGTCCGGATGAACTCCAAGCCGTGGAGAGAGCCGAAGAGGTCGCCGTCACGCAATGCCTGGCGGCCACCTGGCCTACCTGATGAGCCCATGAATTAGCTCTCCACTCTGACGAATAAAGTTGTCTCTCTCTCTCTCTCTTCCTGCCACATCTCTAATGCATTCTTAGAACTCCTGTAGAGATGGATACTGGCGATCACATAGGTTGTCCGGCCTTCACAGCATCACAGCAGTCAGGGTAGCAGGCGCACGGTCGCTTAGTAAAGCAGCAGTAGACTGCAGTGATACTTTCAGCTCTGAACTCATTTACTGTGACAGCAGCATTTTCCCTCTGTGAAGACCACCATTTTATTTTCCCTTGCCTGCCATATTTAAATTAAGTTTTTGGGTAAACAAATATATGGGCTTCAGGGGAAGAGCCAGTTGCATGTTAAATGCTTGTTAAAGGCTGAAGGTCCTGCCTGGGGATTATTCAACCCTGAGAGCAAAGATACTACAGCTGATGTCATGTGCAAAATGACACAGTGCCACCTACACGATTTTAGCAACATAATTTTTGCTTTACACGTGCAAGACTGACATATAGAATACTGGAGGCCTGGGCTTGTTGGTGAAACAGTACAAAAATAAAACAAAGCACAAAAGCACAAGCAAGAACGGGGACCAAACTGTGGTGCTATCTTTCTTTGGTCCCCGTTCTTGCTTCTGTGCTGTTTTATTTTTGTAATAACTGCTATATAGTGCACTTCGTACTTCTGAATTCTGTGAGCTGTTGTGTAAACTAGGTGACGTTGCTGCAACATTGCTGTCGGCATCAACATTGTTTCCAGTTGACATCCATACTCTGAGCTTGTCCTCTATAGTGAATATTGCCACAAATACTTATTCATCTTTCCTGCTGACCATTTCTCACCAGCTAACAAATGTGCAAGGTTATCACCTAGTGCAAGACGTGCCTTTCTGTACAGGAAGTTTCTCAAATGTTATCAATGGTTCTATCTGTCTAAGCTGTTGCCAAGCCTTGTGTAGTCAAATTCTGTTTGTGAATAGTGGTGCATGTTCTAGAACTTAAGTGAGCACCAGCGAAAACACTGTATGTATAAATGTATAATGTATAAGAGTCATGTATGATAAACAACTGGCCCACCTGATCTGCACACCAGATTTTGACGACCGACGAGTGTGCTTGCCAGTATCATTATGCTGAGTGTTACTTGTCTTGCTCGGCACAGGTTCGCACAATAAACAGTAAGCTTCATGACTTGCGTTTTACTACTTTCGCTCTTCACCGACAATAAAATATGGCAATATGTACACTTATAACCATCACTGCCATGTCCACCTTCCTTGTGCTGCTGACGCTGTTTTCACGAACATCACAATGAAGAATTACACACAAACTTACCCCCATCTTGTCAAGAACAATTTCTATACAATGCCCATCCTTGTCCACTGCATTATTATTCTTTTTCTTCCAAATTCTTACTTTAAATAATACTTATTTATATGACCCCACCCCTTCCCTCCAAACAAACCACCCTATAACCACTGGGTTCTTGTCCAGTTCCTCGTAATGGGTGAACACACTCTAGCAACCATCCTCATCCTCCTCGGCCACCTTTCACATATGGCGTGCTCCAGCGTGTGTATCTCGTGCATCGTGCTGTGAGCCACAAGGTCAGAAGAATAAAAAAAAAGAGCTTCTTCGGCTTCTGCCATCGGTCCAAATGGTTCTCAGGCCTTTCGCTCGCTGACTAAACCATTGTTGTAGTGGACCCAACCTCAGTCCCTATAATGTAGTGACCCAGACATGCATGTACGGTAAGCACAACGTCCTGGATGAGGCCACAAACGAGAGACTGACAACCAGTGCAGAGGGCCTCGCCACAGTGCACATTCACCTGCCGACCTTTTTGGCTACAAAATCCTGCAGCCTGGTTTACTCAGGTGGAGGCCATCTTTGACCTTTGGCGCATTACCTCGCAGCGCGCAAGGTTCCTTCACGCTGTCTCGGCACTCCCTCCAGAGGTGGTTGGGGAGTTCCAAGACATTATGGACGCACCCTATTACAGAACCCCCTATGATGACTTCAAAATGACGGTGCTGCAATGCAAGTCTGTGCCCTGTAGCACCCATTGTCATCTTTCTCGGCCACTTTCTAATATGGCATGCTCCGGCGTGTGCGTCTCGTGCCTCGTGCTGTGAGCCGCGAGGTCAGAAGAAGAATAATTAAAAAACGAGCTTCTTCAGCTCCTGCCATCAGTCCGAATGGTTCCCAGGCCTTTCGCTCGCTGACTCACACATTGTTGTAGCGGACTTAACCTCAGTCCCTATACACATTAATGTAATTTTCATCCACTGCAGTATTGCTCGTTCTGGCCTCCGAAATACATGCACAGACACCACTGCTCTCAGAGTCAGTGTGGAGCACAAAGTTAACTTGCACTAATTTTTCAGCACTATTGTTCCGCAGTAGCTTAGTGGTTAACATGCTTGACTCTCAAATGCCCATTGTTTCATTGACACGGGTTCTAAATGACTTGGTTTAAAAAAGTGCCACAGGACTGCAACACTCCCTGGCATCAGTGCACTTGTCAGGTGCATTGTTAAAGCTGTCATTAGCGGTGCCGCAGAGTGCAGCTCAGTGGCATCTGCGCAGGGCAATGGTGGTATCCCGTGCAGTGTCCGCTGCAAACCAACAAATCAGCCATTGTGGATGCCTAAATTCCCTCGTTATGGAGGAATATTCGTTATTAGTGGCCTTCATTGTAGAAGCATTCTCAGTACATATGAAAGATTGGAATTCAGTCGGGTTATAATGAATTTTTCGTTATACAGGTCATTTCTTTGTAGGGGCTTTTGTTGTGTAGGCGTTTAATTGCAGTTATTTGAGTCTACAGAAACACTATTTGCTCCTTACGTGGCTAGCAGAGTAACTTCCTTCGTATATGCAGATCAGGCCCACTTGTTCAGTTGTCAGTGGTGGCGGCGGAAGTTCAGCTGAACCGAATAAGAGGCTTGTGTTAAGAGGAAGCTTTAGCTCGGGGCCAACTCCGAAGCGGCCTATTCAAATACATGAAAAACACAAAAAAGCTTTTCTGAGATAACCCCTGGACCGATTTTAATGAAATTTGTTGCATTTGAGAGAGAAAGGTAAATCATAGTGACTGTGGGAAGCGGAATTTCAATTTAGGGCCTGAATTTTGTTAAAATGATTTTCAAAAATTCGAATGTTTGAAAAATATGGAAGCACGAAGTGTACAAATTGATAGCTCTGCATCAAGAAAAGATACTGCGGTTAGGTGAACGGCATCCATTATATAATTCAAAGGAGACAAATTAGATATGTCAATTTATATCTTAGGTGAATTTGTTGCATTGTGTACAAGAGTTCTGCAAAAGCTGTATTTCCACATTACTGAATTTTTTTCAGATTCATGTGTAACACATCAATTTTGTCCACTTTAGATGTACTATTAGATGCGATTCACATAATTGGAATATCACTTTTCCTTGCTGAGTTACAGAGTTGTAAACTTGATAGTTTTGTTTTCTGACAATTTTCAATTTTCGCCAATCTTTAATAACAAAGTGACAATCTAAATCAAAAATTTGAAACAAACAGTCACTAGATTTTAAGTTTTTCTTTTAAATGCAACTACCTGGTCAAATTTGGTGCAGTGGTTGCCAAGAAAAACGAATTCTCCTTTTACATGTATTTAGACAGGAGCACCCGAGCTAAAGCTTCCTCTTAAGCGTATTTCTTTTACATTAGGCTTATCTGAAAACAACCAAATTCTCAGACACTGTTCCCTATGTTCGAAAATTTGGCTCAGCCCCTAAACTGTTTTGGATGAGCCCTCCTTGTTCAAGTCCTTGTGTCCCCAAAGCGTTTAGTACAAGTGCAGCTCATCCGCAGCTTAACCGGTGTTTTGGTTGGCAGAGGACACTATAAAGGCACAGTGACTTCTTTCTTCTGCCTCTGGAGCGCATTTTTCGTGTGGCAACTGGCGGTTTCAAAATAACATCTGATGGAGGCTATGCGTGTATTGCTGGCTCATCTTCCGGAAAAGAGGACTTTCTTCGTCTGCTTTGTCTTACAGTTGTGGTTCAGACACCGAGGTGTACATCGTTTCCAGAAGTGATAGAAAATGTGATTATGACTGAGCTTAGTAGCTGCTCGGATGAAGAAGACAACGAGGAAAGCTCACGGGACGACAAAGTGGAATAAAATTTACGTCAACAGTGTTCCGCTGAAGCCTCTAATGTTTCTTTTCTTTCTGCACCCTATAAGAAGTTCAATGTAAGCTCACCGGCTGAGTTGTTTGAATATATGATTTTTAGGAGATAAGCTGGTTTTGAAAACAGTCAATGAAATAAGTTGGAAAGCAACTCTGCGCAATTCTATATTCTTTTTTTTAGCTGCACCACACGCTGCCAAAGCTCCTTTAGTCAAATAAGATGCTGTTAACTTGTGCAGCTAATGTGACAAAGACTAAAAATTTCTCTATATATTTTCTTCCATAACTGTTGATTACTAGCTGGTGGTTGGTGCATCTATACTATGGCATACAATAAACTTCAGTAACCTATATTTATTTATTATATGAGTAAGTTAATATTTTTGCCTCAATAACTTGCTTTTTGTAACAAGGATCTTTATCAATGGCAATAAGAAAGGAATTCTGGGTAAGAATATTCTTAATAAAACAATATGGCTAAGGAATTAAGCAGGTTTGGCTTAACGGAAGTTTACACTATGCTGTTTCAAATTGCCTTCCTAGGGGAAAAAAAGGCTCATTCTAAATATAAAACGAAACAGACTGAACAGACTGCAATAACATGATGATTGGCCATGACATAGGGCTGTCAATAGACATCAGGACAAGAAAAAGTGCCATTCTCTTTGACGAATAAGAAAATATTTCTGAATTCATACATCACCCACAGCACATTACATGTGTTGATATCAGTTGACATGTATGCTGCTGTGCACTTCTTGGATCTTCAATGCGATGACCAGAATTATTCTGAAAAAATAAAAAGAAAGATGCTTGTGAAGGCACACCCTAAAATCATACAGCAGGCAAATCTTTATTGACAATACACAAATACAAGATGCAGAAATAAAAACAAACTGTCAAACAGCGTGTGTCACCATCCTGTACAAGCTATTTGAAGGTTAATAATTTCTGTGGTTTGGTAAATAGCAGAAAGTGTTCTTCAATCTTATGATTTGAGAACCCCCAGGGCTGTTTAATAGTTTGAAAGGTCTACTGAACTGGAGACCTTGCAGTGACAAGCATTGTTATAGAAACAGCAAGTGAAACATTTGGAAGGGCATTTCCAACTACTTGAATGAAGCCACATTCTTAAGTTTGACATGGGTCAAACTGAACACAAGAAGTGGTACTGTATTGACAATGATCCTAAATTGGGACTTGGGCTGTTTTCAATAAAGCTTGAGTCCTCTAAAACCCTTAAGAAGCCACATTTCGCATTGACTGTAGAGTGTGAATGATGTGAAAAGCATGCAAAACATAACCCTGGCAGATTGCCTTTTCTTGCCAAGGCCTCAGCATGACATCTTGTTTTAAATTCACAATGCAAAATTTTTCCTTCAATAAAAAATAATGCAAACTCACCCAAAGGTGTGCCCAATAACCTGCAATCTGGTCCATGATGGCCAATGTTTCAAGACCTGCTGCTGCTAAGTGAAGCAATCATTACAATGATAATCATTCTCTTCACATGCTGTTCCCACTCAACATAAAGTCTTTGTATCTATCCATGTAATCAGGTCACTTATTTAATGCTTAGCAGTTATCTGTGCTTACACAACTCACACATTTACTGCAACAGCCCAATTTCACTGTTGTATAAATACCACCGTAAGCAGGCACACGCACACACCAGACAGGAATGAACAACACAAGAAGCCCCAATGGCAGATCAGTGCCTTGGACAAAGTCCACATTTTCGAAGTGGTCTCGCCCTCACTGCAAGGGAGCACTTCCTCCGCTGTCACACGAATCTTATCTCTAGAGGCCGAGCGGGAAAAACGAACACTTCCAGGCGGCTGCAGAAAATCTCTGTGGCTCATCACAAAGCCCCGATGCTCGTGCAGAGATAAGAGATCTTGCAGGACCATGATAGCCACGCTCTTTCTGTGCGGTCGGCAACAGTGGCACGGAAAATTTGCACCTCGAGCTGAGAGCTGGCAGAAAAACAGGTCTGTGCTGAGGGGACATTTCTCCTGCAGTGGTAAAAACAGTGACCCCAAGACAAGCAGTAAAATGTAATGTGACTGCACCAATGCGACAGCACTACTGTTGCAGCAAACATGTCATACCTCATAAGCCGAGCAATGACGAGCGGCAACAAAGTGTTGAACAAACGCCAATGGAAAGGACAAAGGCTCACAGCGAGATGAAGACGAAGTGATTAGCTGTGGTTGGGATATTGCCGGAGGGTTGTCGCTGGGGCCAACATTTTGACAAGGAAACTTGTCTTCATGAAGGCAAAAAGTGCTTTCCTTGGCAGCATGTATATATAGCTCACCTTCCCGAGCCTACAATAATAGGAAAGGATAATAAGGGGCTGTGTAGGGTCTGGGAAGTTGAAATATTCAAAAAGAAGGGGTGTTTATTTGTGACAGCGAAAGAACGACAGAAGAAGAGGGGTTCTGGTGCCAGTTCTGCCAAAAAGTAGGGGTGACAATAGGAAATAGGTGCCAAGGAGAGCAATTATTGCACCGATGAAGAGAAATCCCCTTGTTATTTCATGTTGGCTCCAGTAGCACGCATCTACGGAGAGTGTTGCGTACAGGGACATGCTTGAGGTTGCAAAGCCCTACTGCCTATCATGTGTGCCTGTCAAGTGGGTGACTGAAAAAGTTATTCCATTTTCTCCGCAACCTTTACCAGTAACACTTCACCCAGTTCAATTCACATTTTTCAATTACTGCTTACTGACATGGTTTCTACAGCTCAGTGGTGCCATCCTGTTTACAAGTGTGCATATAAGTCAGAATACCCCATCTCTACACCAACTCAAGTCACTCCCTGCTTTTCTTCAATAACCAAGCGCTGTGACACAAATCTGAAGTACCAGCTAAGACACGCAGTGCCCAATAAGAATGATATTGAGCAATTAACAACAAATGTAATGTACTGGTCCCTGGCGTGCCTCCACTTTAGTTTACTCCTCACAATTCATTACCACATCATTCAATAAATGAGCTGAAATGGTTCTCAATTAATCATGAAATGGTCATCTAAAAAGAACAGAGCATGACATGACCCTGTGATTAAAATGTTGGCTGTCTGATGTGATACAAGGACAATTGCACAAGCGATACACTTCTAGTGGTTGACAAGCTATAAGTGGAATGAGGAAAAAGAATGACCGAAAAGAAACACTGAAGAATAAACAGAAGACACTGCTCCAGATCCGCGCAGCATGTTCTTACTACACAGGTCTACATGGTCACTGCATGGCCACCGTGCATTTGCCTCGCTAATTAATGAGGCATGGTGTGGTCACTGCAAGCTTGGGCAGAAAGCTGAACTTTAACTCTAAAGAACTTGACAGGTCATTTTAGGTAAATTTATCAGATACAAGTAAACATGTCCTCAGTTATACTTTGACAGTATTCAACTAAGATTTCGCATCAGTAAGAATTTCACTTTCAGCGTTTCTTCTTCTACTTCTCCTTTTCTTTTTGCAGGTGCCAACTTGTCAGGACAAAAAGCATCTCTAAAGACTGAACATTGCATAGCTGTCCTGATTCACACACTGCGAAACAACCTCAATTCAGTCCTCCTAACAGGTCACTATGGGCAAGCCCCAAATTTGCTCTTGGTTGGCATGTTACTCTTTTGGAATCGTGCCAGTGATTCTGCACTATCATATGGATGTGACTTATTAGCAATGAAAATGAGAGCTGAAGGCCGAACTTGCCTTCAACCATAATTACAGTATAGCATCACCGATTTTATTCTCAACACCTCTACAATGAACACCTCTACAACGAAATGACCTGAATAACGAATGACTGACTGTGTCCTGGCCAAATTCCTACCTTTCGTATTTATTCTGATTGCCTCTACAACAAAGACCACTGCAACAAATTTGCCTGTACATTGGAGGAATTTAGCTGTCCCCAGCAGCTGATTTGTTGCTTTACAACAAATGCTGCGTAACGGTGCCACCACTGCCTTCCGCATATGCCATTGAGTTGTGCTCTGCGATGGACCTAACGGCAATGCTAGTGACACACTTGACGAGCGTGCAAATGTCAGTGAGCATTACAGTCGTGCTGCACTGCTCCAGAATCAACTTGTACGCTGCTTGTAACGCAGCAGCAGGTGTGATCGCTAACAAATCATTACTCGCTGACATCATTACTGACAAAATCATCATTGGCAACCAGCAATATCTTCAAAGCCATCTAGAGTGGAAAGGATGCGAACATCAACGAAAGCAACAGCGATGCAAAACCGGCAAATGAACGAAGAATTCTGACTTTAGGGGGGCAATAGCGAGACTTGACAATGTGCAGCTTTATCTTGCATCACTCACCCTTTTTGTTGTGGAGTATGCAGTGAACTTTGGTGCAAAATAAGGTTGACTGCACTTGCATATTCTATCAGATGAGGTGCCATGAAATATTAGCGAATAATTTCACTGTCTCCCTAGAACTCATATTAAATTAAAGGTTTCTCTTGTTGAATGTGCATAGCCTACTCTATTGTGAGTGGTATGGTGAGTGATTGTTACAACGAAGTGATCTGTATAACGAAAGATATTGGAGGTCCCAAGCGCTTAGTTATGAAGGCGTTTCACCGTATATGGTAACATAATAACATAGTCACAGTTTCACCCACAAGCGAAGCATCGATTGCAACAGCAAATTAGTGGAAAGCTATGTGAAGTAAGGATAGTAGTTTTATCGGCCATATAAGCTTGTAAACATAGGCACACTGATTAACAAGCATGGTGTCACACGCACAAGCAAGCATGAACACATCTGACTTGATGACCATGGAAACGCACTGTCGAGTGTTGGTATGAGGAAACGCGGCAGCAGCAGCGAGCGAAGTGACATTCGTGCTGAGAGGCGCTTCAATGAAAAGTGAGCGCCAAGAACACACAGCATGCACAAAGCTATGAGCTGCCAACGCACCTAGACTCTGCCCCCTATGCATATTGCTTTCAAGATAAGGCCGAGAAACCGTGGGCAGCCGCCACACGCGCACTTGCAGCTGGAGTAGCCCCCTCTCACAGTGCACTTCCTGCCTGCTTTCGTCTCTTTCGCATGTGTGAGACTGAGCCGCGATCATCGCTTCCCTCGCACAACTTCACCCTCGCACAACTTCACTCGCATATACAGCGGAGGGCACACGGCGACTGTGTCATCGCCCTTGGACTTTATACAGAACCTCACGGCGACGGCGATGCCGACAGCGGAAGTGCACTAGGAGTGGCTGTGGCCATATAATTGCTATCACAATAAAATGAAAGCTGTTTCTTAAAAAAAAGAAAAAAAAAACTTGGGTGGCTTCTTATGCTGCACTTGAGCGAGATGTAACTGGTAGCATGGGTGAGTTTGGCTCGCGCTTTACCTTTGTGGTATTACCCCTATGCTATTCTCCTGCTGACGCTGTCACCTGGCCTCCACATCGAGACACAGTAGCAAGGCATACCCTTTATTTGTTGCACCCTCTTTGCATTGACACTTCCCTGAACATGTTTCCAAACATGTGGCACATTACCCAGGCATTTCAATGGTGCATCACTGTCTATTCACCTTCTTGCAGCTATGTCTTTCGGCAGAAGGGTCGATGCTGCCCTCTCCACATGTCACCTTGGTGTGCCCTTTCCATCGCTCACAGCAGCTGCGGTGGTGATAAATGTCAGCGCTCACTCCACCTAATCACAGTAAACCTCTTCTCAGGGATTTCCCACTGTCTTTCCTCTCCTCCTTCCTTCTCTCAGAGTGGTCTAGGCCAAAAACTAAATGGCACACTCCTGCCACTGAAAGTCTGTAACAATCGGCGGAATGCGATCACAGTAAAGAATGAACTTAATGGTGCTTTATGTGGAAAATACTGCTGTCTCAACAAGCCTTTAATACCAGGACTTCCACAGTACAAAGGAATTTTCCTTTCATGTCAGGAGCCTGTCAATGCGGTGAAAAAACAGGTGAAATTGCATTCTAGTACTAAAGAAATGGACTTCTACAATAAAGATTAACACAAAGAACCCTAATGTATCATACGTCTTGTAGTGAAGTCCACCAGGTGCAATAATGTGTACACCTTGTGGTGTACGCATGGCAGTTATAGGCTGACAAGTTTTGAGGCATTAGCCTCAAAAACATGTTTGCACCTCTGTTCTTCATACACTTAAGGGACATTTGAATGGGGCACTTATACAGGTGGACAGGTTATTGTGATAGTGTTTCTGAAAAACTCCCTCTCCATACCTCTGTGAACCACAACGTCACGTGCCACTATCGAGAAGAAGCATCTGAAAGGCTCAGAAGCTAACCTCTGCCTGGCTATGAGACACCTTTGTGGCACTTGAACAAGCAGTCCTGTCTTACAGAGGAGTTTCAGTCAGCCAAACACTTCACAAAGGCATAGCATCGTCAAGTGTTGCACTCCTCATGCAGTGAAGAGAGATGTCTCTCCCCTGTGTGGACATCTCTTTTTTTTTATCCAGTAATAATCAATCCTTTTACATCAGGCAAATCAAATTATAGTTTTGAAGAGATACTTCACCACTGCAAGCCAATTTGGTGTCTCTAACTCTAGGCTGATTAGTTATGTCTCCAAGTACTTAAACATTTTCCGACTTCAAACACATTCTTGGGCAGTTATACTTCGGAGAAAGAAATATTGATTTAAAATGTAGCTTTCATTGTTTGCTTTCTTTTTTAGCAAACATTATGTGTTCAATCCAGTACTTAACTTCCTGATATGAGATTCAATGCCAAGTCCTGAAACACGGTACACACCTCAGATGCAGGCTTCCAGAGTACCACAGACACGCCTAGTCTCTCAATTTCACTTGCACCCAGGTTGTACAACCTAATTACAGGAATGAGCAAATGAGAAAATGAGAAGAAAAAAAAACATGTAAAAAAATTTTTTTTTTTTTTCGTAGTTGAGTGACGGAATCATGGGATTTAACATGCCAGAACAATACTGGGTTTATGATCAAATGCGTGACCTCATGCTCATCAGCAGAATGCCACAGCCGCTGAGCTAACACAGTATGCGAGTGCGGTTGATAATATACACCCTCGAACATCCCCCTAAATTTCCCTAGAGAAATCTGCAATGGCATTCTCCTCGCCATTCCACTCATTGCTGCCTTAAAGCAGTGGCAGGGCCAATACTCATGCGCCTTGAACATAGCGAACTTGGTTGTAGTAAACCTCCACAACATCCCAAAGTCAGTCCCAGCTATATGCATAATGGGGTGTATGAATCATGCAAAGGTTATAGAGGTATCACTCAAGCTTGCGTGTGCAAAATCGACCGTTCTCTGGATCGCACCACACCAGAGAAGTGGCAGTTGCTTGCTAGCACTTTCACAGCAGCCCTAGCAGTTGAGAGCTGTAAACCCTAACCTACGTTTCATGGTGAGTCACGACTGCGGTGGGTTCCGGCCAGTGGGGACAGGGACAAATCTTAACCTGAAGGCATTTATTCGCCTCAGTTACACACAAATGACAAGAACAGCAGACAACAACGAAACCACAGTGCCGGAGTGTTTTGCACAGCTGTGGTTACAACCACAAAATAGGGGAAGCACACAAGGGGCTTGTAATGGTTCAGCTCACCTAGTGTGGATCCACACTCTTGGTCCTCGGGTGCTGCAGAGGGGATGGCGGGCGGCAGCCTCCATGGCTGAGTGGCGTGGCTAGTTACAGACTCTTCAGCTGAAAGACAAAAGAGCCTCGAAGGAATTATGTTTGACCTCTAGCTGTGAGGAGAGGGAGTGTTACCAGTTACCAGAAAAGGGAAGTAGGGAAAGGGCCCACGAAAGTTAGTGAAAGCAGAAGAAGTGCCCTCTCAGCCTGGTTATGCCCACTGCAGGGCAAAGGCCTCTCCCATACTTCTTCAATAACCCCGGTCATGTACTAATTGTGGCCGTGTTGTCCATGCAAACTTCTTAATCTCATCCGCCCACCTAACTTTCTGCCGCCCCCTGCTACGCTTCCCTTCCCTTGGAATCCAGTTCGTAACCCTTAATGACCATCGGTTATCTTCCCTCCTCATTACATGTCCTGCCCATGCCCATTTCTTTTTCTTGATTTCAACTAAGATGCCATTAACTCGCGTTTGTTCCTTCACCCAATCTGCTCTTTTCTTATCTCTTAACGTTACACCCATGATACGTTTTTATTCCATTTGTCTTTCTCATCGGACATCTTCAGTAGTCCAAAAAGCACTCTGCTTACGTTTATGTTATCACCTGGATTGGCCAGTTTTGAGTGGTGGTTAGTAAGAATATATAATAAAATGGAGCAAAGGAATCGCTGTAATTACACAGGTCTAGGACTCCTTTACACACCATGAAAGTTGAAGGTTATGGTCATGTGATATCACTGATGCACAGGTTAGTTAACCCAGTGCAGTGGTTGCAAGCCACACCATGATCATCTCACCACAAAAATCTGAGTGAATCAGGCACTCAACTGGATAATAGGGAAGATAAGTAGAGAAGGGCATCCCATGTTTCGCAATGTCCTTCTCTGTGCAGTAGCACAGCTACAGTAACAGACCAGGCTTATCTTGTGTCAAATGGGGAGAAGTACAGAGTGAAGGAGGGACGACTGGCTGATGCAGCGCACATCCCGCTTACAGCAACACAGCGAGTGTGTGGCTTGAAACATTGACGTGCACATCAGCAGTTTGTGATGATGCGTGACCACTACATATGGCACTTGAAATGCATGGATGCTTAAGGAAAAGTTTAATTCTGGAGCTTTACGTGCGAAAACCACAATCTGGTTATTAGGAATGTCGTAGTGGGGGGGTCCCAGATCAATTTTGACTACCCGGGGTTCTATAGTGTGCGCCCAATGCACGGTACACAAGAGTTTTTGCATTCTGGCCCCATAGGAATGAGGCCGCCATGGCCGAGACAGAATCCACGACCCATGCTCAGCAGCGCAATGCCGTAACCACTGAGCTACTACGGCAGGTATATGAAAGAGTTCTGCTCACCACACCCCAATGCTAGGAAGCAGCGCTCGATTTAGCACGCATTTTTATTTAGTTGCATTAAATGATGCTACAAATTATGATTTAGTCGTGTCCAAGGAACTGAGGCCCCGCACTGTCATTATGGAGTGCTCTTTAATAAAGCCAAGAAGAGCAAGGCGAAATTTTCATTGCTCCTTCCAGGAAAAAAGAAATGATGAAGTTTATTAACCCAATTTTACAACAACTGAAGTTGGTTGCAGCATTTCTACGAACCCTAGAACCCCACGCTGTACAAGAGTCTCTCACCAATAAAGGCATACTGGCCTATGTACTTTTCCCAGTGGAGGCACATCAGAATTAACTGACTACATAAATGTGTGCTATCTAATGCACGTAGCTGTCGACAGTAATTTAGTCCCCAACTTTACCTTTCCTTCTCTTCAGTATGATTGGAACTAGACAAAATTAATCAAAGCACAGACATTTCTGGACAAAGAATACGTATTAAACAACTCACCTTTGCCATTAGCATAACTTGAATATGACATATATATTAACTGTTATAAGTGCACAAAGTGCCGAAGTGTTTGCTAGTTCTTGTGTTTAAGCCTCACATATGTGGCACCAATGAAATATCCTGTATTCCTCAGAAAAACAAGTGCTCTGGCTCTAGCTTTCTCGAATGTTTGTGGAAATGAGCTTGTTATATTGCCACACACGACGCCAAGAAACAAATGCTTTAGATATTTGGGCACGCTTATTTTTATATTAGTGCTCTGACAATGCTGCTCGATCTGACATTTAGTCTGAAGTTTCAGGATGCTCTGAAAGATGAGATATATCACTCTGAATAATTCACTGGTTACACATAAAGCTTCGACACTCCACTCGGGGCAGAGTGTCAAATGCAGCCACTCATGAACCCAAAAAGACATTAGCATCAAAAAAGGCATTGCTGCAAAATATTGGCCCTGTTCTGCACTTCTGCAGGAAGCAATGCCGAATTGGAAAAGTGAATCATTTCAATAATGTGTACACATCCACTCCAGCTATGGGCTTGTCAGTGCGCAGTACATAGGTTGCTCACATGCACATGTTCTTCTCTTGGAATATGGGAGGTTTGCCACATTTCTGTTGTACGTGATCCTTTACCTACTCTATCACTGTTGTTTGTTTGAAGGAAGGCTGACCGTCGCCTTTCTCACAACGAGTGGACAAAATTCTGGATGTGTGTGCTGATGGAAAAGGCAAAGGGCCAGCATATAACACAAACATGGGAAAGCCTTCCATATTGTCCAAAGAAAAGGAAATGTGCATGATCATTCCATTTATCATGTTAGTAAGACCTTAGTGAAAGTAATTAATAAAGGTAATTATTAACTTCGCATTTTCAGTATTAGTGAATTTTTGTCTCGCACATTTTTACAGCTCTTGAGCGTTCCTGTCAACGTATCTGCGATTAATTCATTGTTTAAGCTACTACAGTCCTCCAGTAATAATAGCTTTCTACTTTATATACATTTTAACTCCATTAAAACGAAGTTGTATCTGACACAAAAATACCTTCACTGCATCCAACATTCATCATAAGCATACACTCATCAAAAGCCTATCGGTGAGATATATTTTAGATCTCCTTGCTTTCTTTAATCATAAGTTACATGATCGCAAGCTATATCAAAGTTGGAGTGTATTACTTGCTGCAGCTATGCTTTATCTTGTGTAAATCAAGTAAAACGGGTAGTCAAGGAGGTCCTTCAGGAGGCCCTGAAGTCAAGAGACCATTACCATCTCTTGACTTCAGGAGCTCCTGCTGCATTTCACTGTACTGAAACACTTCATCCTACTGATAAACTAGATTCTGATAGGTAATCGAATTCCCTTTGTTTATGGCAGGCACATAGCCAAAATTTGTATCCTTTTTTGGAGATCTAAGCCCCCAGTGGTTTGAACAATCTGTTTTCCCCAAAATATATATACATATATATATAAATTTATTTATTACAACGCTGTACTAGAATACCTCACACACAGAACCAGAATTGTCTGATGAAAATTCACATTCATTTATTCATTCACATCCATGTAATGCCCAAGTAATTCAAACTATGTGGTCAAGGTGGCACAATGTTCTATATGCCACATAGTGGTATGCTTAATCCAATATAGGCATTAACAAACATGTCACGCTTTCCACTTCTTGTGTTTGATGTGCTTTCATATATTATGACATAAATGGCATCTAGATGATTATATATAGGCAAGAAAACTTCGGAAGGAGCATTAATCATGGATTACATAAATATATGGAGCTCTGGCCTGTCTTTCTTTTATTATATTTGTTTTAATGCACCCAACAAACACGAGATGTCCAACATGGTGGCAAAAGATGCAGCAACAGGACACAACGGTAGCCATAAATGAGGGTTCAAACTCAACTATACATATAGTATCTTATACAGCGCTGCAACAATGTATATGCTTGCGGATTTAGGAGGCACCAGATTATTGAGTGAGAAGACATGATTCTCCTATGCCAAGTCATCTCCTACATATGTACTTTTAACAGTATGACCGTAATAATGGTCCTGCCTTTAATACAGTTCCCTTTTCTTTTAAACAATGTAGTTATGTCCCTTGTCCGAATATTTGCTTTACATTGCAATTTTCATACACTGAAGCTTCTCCATAAACATGGAGATAACTTCGTTGACTATCTGGCCCCCCGTGAATGAACAAGAGATCCAGCCGATTAACCTGCTCTTCAGCTGTCATGTTTTGCAAATATTTCTTTACTCTCTTCAGTGCTGACCCTTGTGAATCATTTGAGGAGTGTGTGACAGGTCTCTATGACATTCAACTAGAGTGTCCATTGCACAGCCTGGAAGCTTTCCTTCTTGCATGGCTTGCCATTTTGCCTACCAAATCTCCCACTCCCCATTTAGCATAGTGACATGGCCGTTCTCACAGCTTTGTATAGTGTTGTTGTCTGATGTCTCAAGCTGCGCTTGAGAGAGGTTGTCGATATAGGAAATGTACAAAGCTTCAATGTAGTGCTTGTCTAAGTAAGTAGAAGAATAATTACCCTGATATTTCTGTATACCGAATGTGCACCTGTAGCACTTTGCAGTTCACTTCAAACTCGGTTGCATTGTGTGGATCCAAAACGAAATTCCCCTGCTTGTATTGCGGGGGAAAAGAAACCACGAAACTGACAGTAGACTCTCCTGCCCAAGTCAGCACACTGACATTAGCAATAATGTTTATGCCAGCCTATGACAACATGTTGGGGAAATTAGTTTCTTTGCATGTGAGCAAGTACGTATCTTTTCTCGGAGAGAAATGGGTGCATCACTGCTTGCACTTGCATTTCTCTTTCGTTTGCGAAAATGAGCAAAGAGTTTCATTTTGGGATGGGAGGGGGTGGTCCCCCGAGCCACCTTGGGCATTCCCTTGAATACGTGCCTGGTTTATGGATACAAATTAGGCAAGTTCACGAATACAGTCCAAGCAACAAAGATATTGTTTTTATTTAGTTGTGAATAAAAGCAAGTACCATATACGTATTTAACCTCTTCTAGCCGGTTGCTGCAGTCTTGCAACATATTGGTCCTAAGCTGCTGAGTTGACACTCGACGCTTAAGTGAGAAAGTCTCATATTGGTGTCGTGTGTAGTTATCCAACAAAAATGTGTCAGCGTGCCAACATCTGTAGAATAGGAAAAAACTGCTTTGCACATGAAGATTCTAGCAAGGCTGGACATGTCAAGAAAATTTGTGGCTGCACCTATCCAGGTGCACAAATTGTGCTTGTCATCTCTGCAGTAGTAACCGCTTTGCAGCTGCCATACGGTGTGGGATGGTCTTGCCTTCCAAATCAATGGATGCACAGCAACAAAAGTAGTTAATATAAATGTGTTATTCAACACTAGATAACCGTAACGGTTTTTTGAAATAGCTCTTATTGTAGAGCATTAAATGGTCAGAAATTAATTTAAAGGTGTTCTAACTATGCACACAAGTACTCTTATATGATTAAAATGCTTTTCAAATGCAAAAATAAATAAATAAATAAAAATTAAGCAATAAGACATTACATGCTGAAATAGCCCTTCAACTTCATAGCGCTAATGGGCTGCATTATGCTAGTGATTCAGTAACATTTGTAGTACAGAAACAGTTACAGGGGACAACCCTGGCATTACAAGACATGACATAAAACAAAACAACTGATATATTTCCTTTGGTTGTCTATATTCTAACCTCAAGTATTACACAATTAAGGCTAGAAACATACGATAAAATTCAATACATTTAAACATGAGGAATTCCAGTGTGCCTTATGAACAAATACTTTGTACAGCAACAAACACTGAACACGAAGTGTTGTACTGAAGATAGAAATTTTAACAAGTGAAAAGAAAAGTTACACACTTAAAGGCCATAGCCACCTCATTTCTCGTATTTGACATTAAGACAGTGTAAAGTAACTCACCAGCTGTATAGTAGGAAACAGCGCAAATCTTCATCTCATGATAGGTATGCCTGCAATAAAGACAAATATAAGCTCAACCGTCTGCATAAATAAAAGCTAGGAAACCGTGCTGCTATGTTTAAAATGGCAAAAGAGAAGCGATCATTTATTTATTTATTTATTTGTTCGTTTATTTATTTATTATACATACTTTCAAGGCCTAGAAGGCGCAACAGAAAGGAGTGGTGAAAATATACAATATTCGCAGTACAGAGCAAGAATAGAAAATCAAACTTTAAGGCACTTTCAAAGGTGATGTTGTAGTTAGTGGTGTCACAAATTGAGACTGTGGAAAGTGGGAAGGCAGTTCCATTCAATGGCTGTTCTTGGCAAAAAGGAAGAATGGCACAAATTAGTTCGACAAGAAGGCACTTCAATTTTGTGTTGATGGTCGATGCGAGACGAGATGTAACTTGGTGTGGTGAAAATATTTTCTTTAAGAGGAGGGTTAAAGTAATATATTCTATGAAAAAGACAGAGACGAAAGTACCTCCGACGTAACCAAAGGTCAGGTACTAGATCTAGTGTTCTTTTCATGGACATGACGCTAGAATGACATGAATAATTTGAGAGAATAAAACAGGCGGCGCGGTTCTGAAATGACACACTGTACTCAGTTGTAAGCCGCCATCAAGACATATGAGCAGAAAAGCTTACAAAATGCCAAACAAGTTTTCATTTCCTAGTAGACGACCTTTCTAGGCATTTGTTAACAAGACCAACAGTTTGGAAACGCTCTATAACATATACAAAGGACACGGGTTTCTAACACAAACTGTCCCCTGCAGCTGCTAGCAGATATCAGCGCATTTACAACATGTGGTGCGCGAAGATCGGAATTAATGCAGTACGCCCCTCTTGCAAAACACGCGAAGGAATGTCATCAATCACTTTCGAATCCCTGCAAGAACGAGCACAGTGTTTTAGATACTAGCTTGTCACTTTTGCCTGACACACTGTTTCTATCGCGGTACAAAGATGCGCGTTTCTTCACTGTCACGGGTAAAGGCCGACAAGAGCGCGTGAGGTGCGGCACATTAACGCCGAAATAATGTTAACAGGATGCATAGGAACGTCGCCATTATTACAAGTAAAGCTCCCTCTTTTCCTTTTTTATTTAAGCGTATTGACACTGACACATTTAGTACGTACCGTGAACTTTTGAAGCATTTAGTTGCAAGTCTCATAACATGTCCCATATTGTTTATTTCGCGTAGTTTTGGCAAAGGAATGTGACACGGCCGCCCGTGTTTCACATCAAAAACAGCGCAGTCAAAGCTGCTGCTCACGTACATTCTCAGTTCTTCTTACATCGGTGTTTATTCCGGCGTTACCATAAAGTTACATCACACTACGCTACCTGAGCCCTAGCTGTAGATCAAGTAAGCTCAAATATTAGCGACCAACCTGTTAGTTACGCGAAGCAGTTTTCTTCTGTCGCATCGAAGAGCGAAAACGTTACGTTAGCTAAAAAAATAAAAATAAAATCTGCGTCAGACAAACGGGAATTAACAAACGTGACGACAATGAATGTCCACCAACGTGAAAAAGATTTGTGGCGCACTGCATCGTGTCATTTGAACCGTTTAGAAATCGAGTGACAACAAACGAACCGCCCCTCTCACGCCTTTTGCGAAGGATTTTTTCCATTGGTCTTGCGCAGCATCACGACTAACAAATATTTCTAAACATATAAAACCTGCCAAATCGCATTCTTGAGACTACTTCGCAGAGAGGACAAGAATAACGCACTGTAACATGCAGAAACATCAGTAAAAGTTGACAAAGAAACGCGCAACGCCGGCAGTTTCGGTTTTGATTTCGCCGGCAGTGGCGCAGTCGCGTTGCCCTCGTCTGGCAACGGCAGCGGTTGTTTACATCTTTGCGAGACCATTCCCGATTCCCCCTACGCGGTCGCCTTTCCCCCCCCCTCCCACTCGTGATACTTGGACTCAACCTCTCTCTCGGGCCAATCAACGACTCCTGTTATTTGGTCTAAAGTGCTATGTACGGAAATGATTGATCAAGTGGCATGAATGTGGTGGCCGTGCGTTTTTGTATCCCAAAGCGGTAAAGAGATTGTTCACCCTTCCCCCGCTCCGGGTGCCCCGCTACCGACGCACCGAGCTGCCGCCGTCGGCCCGCATTGACCAAGGTGTATATACACACAGCAGCGGTCCAAGAAAGAGACGCCGACGCCGCTGGTCTCGGAATATGCTACAACGCCGCGTCGGTGAAGCCAGTGCTGCCACACCGCCGGATTGTCTACCCGTCATGAGCTACACTCTTGTGTGCTGTGTTGTGTGTGATCGTGCTTGACGCCGCCAAAGGAGTTCCGATATTTTCCGCTCCGGGCCTCCTTGTTTTCCTTCGACGCTTGCATCCATGTGGGCCGCGATCTTGTTTGGGTGCCCCGGTCCGTGCCAGCGCGCCTCACGATCGGATTGCTGAGTTTCATCGCGGCAAACAGGTGAGTCGGGTATTTACCCCACACCACATCTGAGGGTTATTTAGATTTGCAAGCCGCAAAACAGCTTTCGACGCCGATCGGCGTTCGCGACGCGAGGGTTAGCGGCTCGTTCGGTCGGTTTCTCTTCCAAAAATAACAAAAGGAGCGAAACATTCTGGACTACGCATTTGTGACCCCGGGCGATTGTGCCTCTTTTGCGCTCGTTATTGAGCGTTGTCGCTGTTAACGACGAGTTTTGCCGGTGGTGAAGCCGACCGAAAGAAGCCGCGCTTGAAGTGCGGCTGCCCTCCGGCTGCCTGGGTTGTTTGCGATCGCATCGCAGGAACTTGCGCACGAGGCGGCGCTGCTCATTTTGTTTTTTTACTTGTTTCATTTGTGTTGTTTTCGTGCCCACGCTTCGGTCCGTGCAGCGCCTCGCGGCGTAGCCGGAGCTCAGGATCCCGAAAACCTTCTTTACGGAGAGTTTGGCGACAAGGAGGAGCCTGAGGCAGCTGACGTTTGGGGTGACGTCGCGAGGAAGGAAATCGTCATGTGGCGTCACAGCATTTGTCCGCGCCGCCATATTTACGCTCAATTCAACGTCATCGCAAATGACTGTGCCGCCATGTTATACGCACAATTGCTAACATTGCAAACTTTACGGAAGCAAACATGGCGGCGCCCTTCCAACCGAATGGGTCGTCTCGAGCACCTCGAGCTAACGCCGGCCGTGGAACAACGTTTTCCTAGCGGGCCAGTATCAGCGTATGCTGACGCTGACCCAGGGTCACCGCTCTATTTGATAGCAATCGGCGTTCTGAGGCTGCGGTAGCCTTTTAATGGGGATTTATTTCGAATCTAACTTTAATGTTGGCATTTGTTTGTTGAAGCTGAAGAAAACTTTGTTCTGTCACGTCTCGTGACAATCTTTCTTGAACGCTGCCACGCACGCGCTCCGCGTTCCTCCTTGTTCTTGGCTCGACCACCGCACCGTTGCTAGCCGCGTTGCTACGTTTTGATGTCGCGCTGTGACATCATCGCAGTGCTTAGTGTGGGCGGAGTCGTACTAAATGATGTGGTCCAGATCGTATCAAGTAATCGTCTTGCCACTATTGTAGTTTGCAGAAACTGTAAATTTTGTAAATATAAAGTTGCACGGAGATAACATTCAGGCTATGCTATGAATTCTCAAGGTGCTACTACTTATTTCATGTGAGACAGCACTGGCGGACAACTTTCTATCCGAGTGCTGGGACTTGTGTGAAATGCCACAGTTCTGACTACAAGCACAGGTAGCCTCGGCTGCGTGATTTCCTCTTTCTTTCTTTTATAATGCGAAGAGAGACATCGAAATAATTTCTCGCATCTACAATGGCGACTGCCGACAGCAGGTGAACTCGGCGTGACTAGGTGTGACCTGAACTTTCTGTGGTTTCTAAACATAACACCGCGTTGCAATGTTTACCAGGATACGTCGTAACCTTACTTCGTAGCGGTAATGGGTTGTTTATTTGACTTTAACATGAGGGAAAGGCAAGTAAGGAAATTACTGCTGACCGCTCTGTAACCGCCTGGCTACATCTGCCGACACCTGAACTGCTTGAAGCAGTGGGGTTAAAGTTAAGGTGGAGGAAAGGGAAATAGAATACATGGATCACTAAACATAACTTGCGGATAATTGCGTGATGTCTACCTCGAGCAGGGCACACGTCTTGAATAGTTGATCGCCAGATCCCCTGTTCTGTGTCAAAAAAGCATGAGCGCGCCCCGATCGGCTCAGCCGTGCGCTCATCTCCACTGACTGCTTCGGAGAGGCACGTGATGACGGCGTTGTTTCGGCTGTGTGCCGAGAACTCAGCGATGTTGTATTCGCTATTGAGGCCGATCCGTGCATTTTGTTCTCGGCTATCTGTACCTTGGTCGCGTTCGAAAGAAAAGGAGGGAGGTTGCGCGCGGGGTCGACCGTCGAGGGTAGAAATTGGAGCGGCATTGTCGGTATCTCGTTCTTGTCGTTCGAGGACGACCTTTTCGAAAACCACCGGGAGCCGCCGTTGCTGAAAGGCGCGGGTTTTTTTTTTTCCCTCCTTTCTGCCGTGTGTATGTGTGTGTGTGTGTGTGCCGGCGGCGACCGCGTCAACGCGCGCTGTGCGGGAGGAAATAAAGACCGGCCAGGGCCTACAGGGAGGCCGACCGGCCGGCGCGTCTTTTGCTTTTTCCTGGGAACATTGGGACGTCGAGGTGCCTGGCTCGCTTGCCGGTCGTGTCTTGTGTACTACCATTGTTGGGAAGCCCGAAGCGAGCGGCCTTTTTTTTCTCTTTTTGGCGCTCGTTGTCGTCTCGGGGGAAGCGGAGAGGGAAGGGAGCCGTAAAGCCGTGTGCGTGCAAGCCGGAGAGCTCTGTCGGCGGCGCCGTTCAGATGATGCCGGCGCCAAGCACAACAGCAGCAGCAGCAGCAGCGAGTGTGTTTCACAGCAGCCGTCGCCGTCTCTGTTTTGTGTGCGCCTGCCCCAGCCGCCGCTACGGCGCGCGTTGAGGCTGGACTTAAAGCGCGAGCGATGCGGCCACGCGGTTCTTGTTCTTACTTTTCTGTTTGTTTTGCGGGGTGGGGAATGGCGGGGGCGCCGCGCGAGAGGGGGGTTGTGGGTACGTACGCGACTGCGCCGTCGCTCGCCGTGTAATGTTGGGGGGGCATTCTGCTACGGTTACCAGTTCGACGTCCTGTTGGGGAGGGTTCCCGGGTTCGTTCGTTCGTTTCTCGGCAGCCGACTCAGCCTCCTGCCCTCACGTGCTCCCCCCTCTCGACTCGCCTGCTGCCCCCCGTCCGTCTGTCCGTTCGGCGGGTTTCTTTCTTTGCGTCTTGTGCGCGTTTCGCTGGTGCCCTCCGTTTCTTCCCCACCCCGGTTTACGTGCGTTGAGGCTTCGTCGGGGCCGCACGGAAGCTGACGCAGACGTTGCTTATGCCGCGCAGAGCAGGGTCCTTGTTTGTACAGAAAGCTCCGCCGCCGCCGCCGGGTTGTTTACGTCTCGAGCGCCGTGGACACGCACGGGATCGGCAAATCGGATACTTCCCGCCGCCACCTCCTCACCTTCCTTTCCCAGCGTTAAATGTGTTTTCTCCGTATCGATTTGTCTTGATTTTTTCCCCCTCTCTCCTCCTCTTTGCAAATTCGGTGTGCGCGGTGGTGTCCGTGCGTGCACGCATTATCGACGTTTTCTTGTCATATTGCGGTTAGTGGCCATGGAGTTCGGTGTTTTCTCCCGCTTCTCTGCGTTGTGTTATTACGGCAGATGTTCCTCACACCGGGACAACCGGTGCATGAAAAAACGGGAGTGAAGCTGACGTTTGTCGGTCGCACTGTTTCTGTCTACCGAGGGCCTTCTGTCTATTTAATATGCAGAATCGGTGTTTCATCACTGCTCGATATATTATTTCACTCTATATTTTAGTACTGCGTGCCAATTTGTTGAGCAGAAGCTAGATGCCGTATTTTATATCGTTATCCTTACCTAAGCGAGACTTTGAGGGAATGAACAGGCGGAATGTAATGATAAATGCTTAATAACGAGAATGAGGTTTTGTACGGGTGAACACGCACTTTTAAGTAGGCTTCGCTTCCTTCTTGCCATTTTGGTTGCTGTTTTTTATTGGCCCTTGAGCCTATATTAACCCACGGCTTCCTTATTTTCATAGCGTCCATATGTTGTGTCCTAACTTATTATTCGAACACCCTTTCTTTATTCATTATTCTCCGTACGTTAATGCGGCTTCATAACGCTGTATAAGTCATCCCCCCCCCCCCCCCCTCGAAATGAAAGCAGCATGGCCGCTCGCTAGGAAACACGTGTGTGTGTGTGTGTGTGTGTGGGTGGGTGTGCGCGCGCGCGCGCTATTCATGGTTTAAAAACGGTTCAGGTGCGAGTCGGAGCTGTCTTTGCATTTACCCATCACACATGCCGCGCGAAGGTAGCCATTCAGCCGTGTGTGCCGCAAACCACCGAGAAAGGCGAGAGAGAGATAAAGCGGAACTAAACACGGCACGATGCACGCACTGGTGCCAGTTTCGACCAATTAAACTGATCGCCCTTCTTTTCGAGAGAGAGAGAGAGAGAGAGAAAGATGACCTGCTTCCGTTGATATTCCTGCCGCTGTGCTGGCGCATTGAGGAACAGAACCGCTTCATGACGCTCTGCTGCGATGGTTACTTACTGATGCGTCTTCCAGCGCGGCCATATAGTCAGGGCACGTCGTCTCGGCGTGTTACAACAACACGACATCGACAAGCTATTGCTGGACTTAGTTTTTTATGCATGATCAGTGCGGAGAACGTGGGCGTGCCTTGTTAGGTTTTTTCGAGTGGTTGCCGCATCAATCTTCCTTCCGCAATCACGAGCGGGGGAAGGCGCGTACTTACATTATGCATAAGGTTAGATCGTGCGCCTAGAATGCATTCCTGCGGGCTCGTGTCAGTATCCGCGCTTCGAAAATGCGCAGCGAAGACACAGTTCGCAACACATTCGCTGATGCGGTGACTCAGGGGTTCTGGCGTTGTGCTGTTGAGCCGCGGGTTGGATTTCCCCGAGCGCGCGGCTACATTCCGCTGGTGGGCGTAATGGCGAAAACGCTCGCGATTTGGGTACACGTTAAAGAGAAACTAAAGAGAGAAAAAGAAATGGTTTCACCCCTATCGGTGAATTGCCCTTCCACCCAGAACGCCACTTGCGATGTACACCGTGAGAAGGCGCTTGGTAAGCTATGTTATTTGAAAGGCGCAAAAAAAAAAAAAAATGACGACTGGTGGCGACGCCGCCGTGAAGTTCCCGCACCCGCTATAGCTCGCCGCGACGTCACGAATTGTGAAGGCGTCTGCTGGGTTAATTCGTTATTGTTGAGAAATGAACTGCATTATGTTCTAAAGGAGCCAGTGACTGAACATGGTGAGGTACGGGAACTTGTATGTGTCAACGCTGCCCAAATACGAATATATATATATGAATCTGTGTAATTTCACACTGACGTATCTGGCGTTGAGATTTCGGCGCGAAATGAAAAATAACTGTAACTTTGACCTTCATTTTCTCTTTAATCACTCCATTATCGCAAAATTAATGGCAGTATAGTTTTTGAAGAATACTTTGTGTCTAAACTGAAGCTCTCCACTACGGCGTCTCGTAGCCCTGTTGTTGCTTGCTATGGGGACGTTAAACACCCGCCGTGGTTGCTTAGCGGCTATGGTGTTGGGTTGCTAAACGCGAGGTCGTGGGATCGAATCCCGGCCATGGCGGTCGCGCATTTCCCTGGGGGCGCGAAAACACCCATGTAACTTAAATTTAGGTGCACGTTAAAGAACCTCAAGTGGTCCATATTTCCGGGGTCCCCCACTACGCGGCGTGCTCGACCGTTTCGAGCCCCGAACTGCCCCAGTTTACAGCGATTCTTGCCGCTTTCTTTGGGGGCCCCTATAACAAGCTCCAGCATGCGTGATCACGCTCGTTTTGCGCGAGTGCATTGTTTGCGTATGCCGTCCCGTCATTTCTCGTCCTCGCCGCCCGAATTAGCATATATGCTAGGCGCACGCACGGCGAGGCCTCGAGTCTCCCCGACTCAAGTTATTGCGAGACATGAAACTAATGTATGTGCACATCACGCTGAAATGTGAGATTACACATTTCGGCCGTGCACTCACAGGCTGCTGCACGGCATGTGTATGTATACGTGAGCGCGTGTTCTGTAGTCGTTGGTCATCCAGTCCGCTTGCTTCGAGCCACTCGGGCCGAAAACTCGGTAGGAATAGAGGGGAATCAAAACAACAACAACAAAATGCCTCGGTCGGAGCTGCCTTCAGTGCTCGCGCGGAAATGGGTAGTTTGGCTCATTTTTTTTTTTTTTCTTTTTTTTTTTTTGCGCTCTGGCCGCGAGGCTGATTGGTCCTCGTGAATAAGTGAGTACTGCACGACTAATGTGTTTGTTTGTTTATTGGTTGGTTGGTTGGTTGGTTGGTTGTCATCTGACGTAAGCTTTTGGCTTTAGCAAAAGGCAACTTCGATCTAGCGTACTTAGCCTATAGTCGTAGTGTATACTTGAGTACGTGATCATTAAGCTTCGCCGCCGCACTTCGGCTGCGTGATCGCTTAACGATTACGTTTGCCTATTCGCTTAATAACAGCATTAGCTGGGAAGTTGCGCCGTTGGCGCTGGTCGAGAGCGTTTTAAAGTATAGGCGGTTAACTTGCAGGTTTCCTTTTTTTTTTTTTTTCGCAGGAGCTGGAGACAAGCCGCCTGACTTTAGTAGCTTGTTCGATGCCGACTGTGCGATGCGAAAAAGAAATAAAATTGCCGCGGATCTTGTAAGTTTCATCAGAGAACGCTGCACGTCTTAACTAATGTGCGCCCAGGGTAACAGTTGTGATGCTAAGCTCGAGTGCTCATTTCGGGCTCTCACGAAAGGCCGTCGTGGTACCCTTTATGGAGAGAGATCAAGTGCACGGTTCTGTCGCGTACTCACTGCATATTCGAGCTACGAGAAGATTGCCGTGAAAATTTATAAACGAAAACAACATTGCTTTTATTTTAGAATTTTTCAAGCGGTCATCTGGATTTGTAGCGTCCCTTAGCCGCTGTGACCTTAGTGAGGTCGAATAGCTTTGCCCTGTGCGCATCCCAACTTTGTGATGATGGGTCTCTCTCTGAAAACTGGGGTTGCGTTCTATAGCTATAGTCCATAGCGTTGTGCGCCCGTGAGGTCAGACGCATGCGCAGTTTGCCCCTTTTCGCTATATAGCTGATCGCTGAAGGAGTTGACTATTCGGCCATGCAGTTGGTATGAGGCCCTGCGAAGAAAGGTTCGGTGAGTTTAATCTTACTGGCTATTATTTTATTGGTGCAGTGCTCGAGCTATTGACTCACGCTACTCGTGCGTAATTATAATGTTACAGCTTGTTTAGCATTATTGCTTTGTTGCTTTAGCGTTATTTTAAGGTTGAACGTTCGCACGCAGCCGCAGTAGTTCGGTGCGTAGCACGAGGTCGCCGGTTCGACTCCCGCCTGTGGCGGTCGCACTCCGATGGCAACGGAAATGGACTGCAGAAGCGCTGCTTGTGCACTGTGATTTTGGCGCTCGTTAGCGAACCCGAGGTGATCGGAATTATTATGGATCTCCTCACTATGGCGTCCCTTGTCGACGCAGTGTTGCTTCGCGACACTAAGATTATTATTATTATTATTATTATTATTATTATTATTATTATTATTATGACAGTGTAGTGCGCGTTGCGGCACCCACTCCCTAGTTCACAAAGGTCACAGGCGTGACGGTACTGAAACATCGCGGTCCCCCCTTCTCTCTGAGCAATCGACGGCTAACCGGATCTCGCTGGAGTGCTTTGCTCGACGTTGACGTCCTTCTCAAGCACCTGGCTTCACTGTAACCTGGCGTCTTGTCCGCAGATAACCGGGTGGTGTCGCCAGCGTCACCTCTGGCCTGCTGGACAGTGTCCCTGAACGGGCGACTGCCCGCCCGTTCAGGGACACTGTCCAGCAGGCCAAACGCACTACTATACCAGAGAACAATAACATATCCGCGCGGCGCCTGCCGGTTTTCAACGTCGGCCCCACCACGTATACGCAGGCCCTCTTGTATTTCTCTATCAATTGGGGGTCGATTTCGGCGACGCACACAGGAAAACATCCAGGGCCGTTCCCCGCACTGCTGCGGAGAGCGTGTCTTTGACGTCACGTTGACGTCACGACGTTTCTGCTGCCTGTCAGTAGTGGTGCAGTGTATGTGGTCAAGAAGACTATAAAAAGATCGGATGGGAGTGCCAGTCGCCGGTGCCGGTGCAGGTAAAGCCGGCGTCAAGCGTATTAATGCGTAAGCATTCTTTGGCGAGCATCTCAGCAAAATCTGTGCGTCACACGAAAAGTGTAATTCCTTGTATCTGCACAAAAATGTGTAATTTGCCATGTTAAGGCATTTAATCGTTATAATAGTGCAAATGTAGATGATTGGTAGCTTTATAAGTGATAAGGAGCAATGCAAACCAAAAGAAAAGTAGATCAGAGAGAATGCCGATATAATCAGAATTATGCATTCCCAAAGGGATGAATAAGGCTGTGTAGAAAATGCATGGGGAAGTCTATAGTAGGCTGCACCAACTGAAATTCGGGGGTGAGCCAACTAAAATTTAGGGGCGGGCCAACTGAAATTTGGGGGTGGGCCAACTTGAAATTTAGGCGTGGGCCAAGTAGACAACTCCAGTGGAGCTTCTGCATAATTTCTTGCATGCGAAAAGGAAGGCCGCGAAAGCGAAAGAACGCGCGGGCGCTTTCGTTTCTTTTTCCTTTTTTTATTAACCTGCCATAGTTGGGCAGATATGGTGTTCGGTGCCCCTCCTTAAGATGGCGGAGTCGGTCTACGTTCACCCTCTGTGGGCTCTCCCTCCCATGGTCCGTGTGGTCGATGACCACGCGGCGTGGCTCGCCTTCAGCGTGCGTCCTTTCGTCACGTCCGCTTCGGCTGGTTCAGCTAACCAGCCGTAAGCGGCGTCCTGCCTACTTCTAAAGCGATCGACGAAAAGATGGTCCTATTGCCGACGCGCATAAGTTGTTTTGATGTCTGCCGGTGACAGTCGCAGAAGTCTCGCGGTATTTAGCGACAAGTTTATAAAAAAGTAAATGCGCAGCGCCCCTTGCTTTAGACGCTTATCTACTATGAACCAGCTTGCACCAAGGGGAAGTAGCTTTAAGCGAGGCCGCATTCCGAGAAAACAACGCTAGCTGCGCGACCACAGGAGGCCGACACGACGCAGGCGCTTTCGCGTTCTTGTGGTCCTGTACACCTGTAGGCGCTGTATTTTCGAATGCTGCTCCACTGACTACCATAACTTAGCGCTCTTGTGAACGAAGCCGGCGGTAAATAACGAACGGCAGAATAGGAAAGAGGAGAAAAAAGAAAGCCGGGTTTTCTTTCTTCTTGTCATTTTCTCATTTTCTTTTTTTTTTTTTTTCACAACTGAGGACCCCTACTTCCGTAAACAATGACATGGACAATTTCTTCCCGAGACTTTCCTCAATCAGTCGACATTGAAGAAAATTTTTTTTTCTTCTCGAAAGCAGATTGCTCGCATACACCTGTTAGTGTTTACGCCAACCGAAATTACGAGACGAAACAGTGCACGCCTTGATTCGCATGGCGTTCCACCAGCTATCGAGTCACACTGCTTCACATTGTGGTTGAGGCATTTGTAACGTATGCCTGTGCCTCATTACAGGATTGTGGCGTGCGTAGAAGATATTTTGGAAGGAGCTGAGCGCGGCTGGTGTCCTCGAAAAGCGCGCGATAGCTCGAATATTTTTTTACCGCAACGCGATGCCCGGTGTGAAGAGCGAGTGTCTCGTGTCATCCCGAGCGAAATCTCAGCGGCGTGATTTCGCGCTCAACTATATATAGCTTGCGCGCGCGCACACACACGCAGAGTTAAGCGCGCCTAATTACGAGAACCTCGCACAAGAGTTGTAAGCAAATATCGAGGAGCGTGTTTCTGAGACCGGGAAGCACACCTCACCGAAAGAGGGCAGGATTATTGGGAGGTGAGAATGGGCAGACCGCGCTGTTCGCAGCACGAGAAAAAAACAAAAAGAGCTCTAGAATCATGAGTGTAACGCGTTTTCACGTTGGGTGAGCGGCGCTGTTCGGCACCAACCGTGAAAGAGCGGGCTTTGCCTCAAGCCGAAACGGTTGGTGTCGCTGGTTGAAGCGGGGGTGGGGGTGTGGGGGGGGGGGGGGGGGGTGCAAGGAGGTCATGAAAACCTCCTCGTTTGGAAGAGGCAGCGTTCCGAAGCTCTTCTCAATCGGTTTGTTAAAGAGAGTTCTTCTCTCCGGCACCAACCGCAGGTCGAGTGCATGTGGCTCTGTATTCATCATCCAGTTTTCGAGAGCTCCCGCTGATAGATGCCATGTAGGAGCCGACACACACACGCACGCACACGCACACACAAACAAACAAACAAACAAAAAGCAATCACCCCCATCTCCGCCCCCTGGAAGCCCCCGTCTCTTTTCACGCCGGTCGGTCTCATTGGATTGCACGCTCCGCTAGTGGAAAGATCGTTTGTCTTGGCAGCTGCTCATTGTGGACTGACAGCTTCAAAGGAAGGCACCGGGCAGCAGCGCGATCTGCCGCCGGCGAGACTTCGGGCGCGCGCGCATGCGTGTTCGTTAGTGCGTGCGAAATGAAACTACTGGTTCGTGTGCGCGCGCGTTCACCGAGAGAACGGAATATAATAAGGCGACTTCGGTGAGCTTGAGTGCTGAATACATGTACGGTTTCCCTTGTCCCGCGCCGGCGAAGACGTGGGGGCAACTGCCGCCGCCACTGGCCATTGCCGTTACTGCTACGAGCCGAACAAAACGCCCGAAAATGCGTGCAAACGCCGTGGCCGGGGGGGGGGGGGGGGGAATGAAGCGGGTAGAAAACATGCAGCGAGGCGAGGCGGCGCCAGCAGCGGGCCGTGTTTCCGCTTTGCGAGGCCTGCCTCCGCGTCTGCTTACAGTGTGTGCGTGGCCACGTGTGTGCCCACGTTTATTATACACGTACGTCGCGAGACCATAAATCATAAATGTGCTCTCCTTTGGACTGCGTGCGAGTCGCCCGTATTCCGGGGCGCCTGCGTTTTCTTTTTCTTTCTCTTTTTTTTTAAAGGTAGTCGATACACGATCCGAGCCTCGGCGATGTCTGACCCCGGTGTTGTGTCTCTTCTGCTTCCATTTCGCGCGGCTGTCGTCGGCTTTATCGCCATCCGCTTTGCCTGCGCATTTAGCGCGCTACAGTCTTTAATGCACCGTGGGAACCTCGACGGAATCACCCCTCTCCCTGTTTCTTACTTTTCTTTTTACTTTTTGGTTTATTTCTCTGTTGCAGAGTTTTGGATACTCTTTCGTTCGATCTGGGGAGGTATTCTGTAAGAGTCCACCTAGTGGACTGTCCATTTCGGCCGTTCCTGATTCGCTAGGTCCGCTCGTACAGCTGCATCCAATCAGCAGCGGCCGAAATGGACAGTCCACTAGGTCGACTTTTACAGAACACCCCCCCCTCCCCTCCCCCGGGTATCTTGCTGTTTCCTGTTTGAGCTAGGCCCTTTGGTAAGGGGACCGTACCTTCAAGCGATGCCCTCTGTTGGCGCCTTAGTGGATGTTCTTCTACTGCTACTATTCTGAGCAGAGTCTGTCCAGGAGTCCCGCACCGTGCATATAGCCAGTTTAGTTTGGCAAGTTCACTTCAGGCCGTTTTAAAAATTAGTTTGACCAGAAACCGTAGACATTCGTCCCTGTAATCCCATAGTTCCTTTCGGCCTTAGATTGTATTTTGTTTTCTTTCCTTAAAAAAAAAAACAAACAAAGAAAGAAACGAGGTCGTTAATGTCAAACATCAGCTTTCGCCTTGTAGGTTCCTCCAGCAGCCCCATGACGCCGTTCCAGAAAGAGGTCCTAGTTCCAGAGCGCCAGATAAACGCTATCAATCAGTCAACCTGCAAACCAATCGGTCAATCAATAAAGCAATGCCCTACGGGTGCCTTTGCCGGCACGCCTGCGGGCGCTCCTCTGGGGTTTCGTCAGATCACACGCATCGGTCCCCCCCGTCGGCTTAACACGGTAACGGCGAGTCTGAGCGCTGGGTTTCGCAACTCTGTAAACAACCTCCATCCCCGCCGCTGAAGCGCTGCAGTGTCGTGCGAGTGGTGCCGAAGTGCTAGTCATACACAAGCTGGCGTTGTTACTTGGTGCAGAAACAGTGAATGAGCCGCGCTTGAATAGTGTCTTCGTGTGTTAGATTTTTTTTTTTTTTTTTTTTTAAGGAAGCATTCTGCCCCGCTCGTCTTTTAGAGCGCAGCTCTTTGGCGTCCGTTCCTGGGTTTCGCGTCGTCGTCGGCGTTGTCGTCGGCCTCGTAACCAGCTCCGCCCCCCTTTCATCCCCCCAGCGCTAGCAGCGACCGACTGATACCGCTGGATGCCGCTGACGCCGCTAGAGAGTCAAGATAACGTGACTGCATAGAACACCGTCGCCGCCATGCAGAAAGAGGAGGAAAGGGTCCCCCCCCCCCTGTTCTTGTGTGGCGGATAGGGTGCTCTTCAGTTGCCGACGCGCCGGTTATTTCACGTAGGCCCCGGCACGTCGACGAATACGTGACCACCTTCCCACGGCTAGACCTGGTTCTTAGCGCTGCGGAAGCGAGGGTATCATATTGTTTGTGTCGGCATCGGCGGCGTTGTCCCTGAAACCAACTCCGCAGCTGGGGTTGACTCACTATCGGCGTCAGCGGCATCAGTCAGTCGCTGCTATCTCTTCCCTCCTCCCTTTATCGTGTTGTCCGCTTGCTGCGCGCGCTTCTGCTCCCATCGTTTGCCGCTGGGTGTACACGCCGCCCCCCTCCCCCCTCTTCCTGCGAGTCTCCGGTTGTCAAAGCGCCGGCTCGAACTTAATTCCTTTCTTCGCTCCTCCTCCAATGCAACCCCTGTGCGGTGGCAATCAGAGAGCCAGATCGGTGGGACGTCGTGCACTTCCTGCAACTCGCATTAACCGTCCATCGATCCACACCGATGTTAGTAGTGGGGGACTTTAATGTTGACATAAAGACAAACAGCAATTTCCTAACACTTCCTAACACTTATGCGGGAGAACATCCCGCTCCTCTCGCTCGTAACGCGTCCCACGGCTGTGACAACCTCGCGAGGCACTTGTATAGATCTCGTCTTTGAGAATCAAGCATTGGTGTACCAAGTCGAACATATATCAGTCTATTTCTCCGACCACAAAGCTTCCTTCATGACTGTCAAGAACTGTTAGTGGAGTCTTTGTTAAAGGAATACGTGTGAAAAATAAACAAAAAAATTCTGTGATAGCGCATACATGTGTTGCTCGATTTCTTTGCCTCAATCTATCGAAAAGGTGAAACAGCTTATTTGCTGCGCTCAAATTTCGCATTAGGAAGTAACGTAATCGTCGGTAATTTTTTCCTGGTACGGCGTTTCGTCCGTCGACGACGCGGCGTCAGATTCGCTTCGCGTGGCGCAACCACGTAAGGAAGGCGATTGCCAGATGTTCCAGGAAAGCGTTGTGGCGCAACTTGCGTATGCAGGCCGAAAGGGGTTATTAGATAGAGCAATTTTTTTTACAAAACCCTCCGTCAGTCGGCTCGTCAAGATTAGCCGTAAATACAGGGGACGCTGCTTTCGGCGCTGCCTCATTATGGAATTCGTCTCTAATTTCATAATTAAATTTTAATTTTTAACATAGACAACTTTTTTTTTTCCTTCATGTTACCTGGTCCTACCGTGGCGCCAACGACATTAGTGAGGTGGGTTTATTGAACTGCGCTTCAGCGTTTTGTATTGTACCGAGACGGCGGTTAGTAGCTTGAAACTAGGCTTGCTGTGTCCGTCCGTCCTACCTGGTGCCCCCGTCCGTGTTCTCCGAGGTCGGGCGAAACTTACAGACTGGACTGCATATAGACATTACCCGACCTCTCAGCATCCAATAGATACAATAGAAGAATGGGTAGACGAAATGATGCAGGCATACCAAACTAACACAAAGCACGTCGCGCTAAGCGAAAGAACACCGGTAGTGGATCCCCACCTCGTCCATATGTGGGAAGGCAGGCGAAGTCTTACTAAACGGTGGAAGCGACAGCGCTTAAACAGACAGCTCAGAGCTGGAATAGAACAACTGACAGAACAAGCAAATGAGTATGCTAGGCAACTACAAGCGAACAACTGGATACAATTTTGTGACTCGTTACGAGGAACGCTCTCAACAACCAAGACATGGGCAATTTTACGGAGCATGCTTGATCCATACAATACAAAAACAGTCACTACTAGAGCATTACGCACATTGGTAGGAGAATTTAAGGGGGATGACGCATCCTTGATCCAAACCCTGGCAGACAGATACATCGGGACAGGAGGAGATAACATCGATAAGACAGAGTACAAAGGCATGGACAATCCCAAGCTTGATGCACCCATAACGAAACAAGAAGTATATGCCGCCGCTCTAGCATTAAAACGTAACTCAGCCCCAGGCGAGGACGGCATCACGAATGCTATGTTAAGAAATATGAGTGATCAGCAACTGGAACGCCTAACCCGGTACTTCAATGAGAAAATCTGGGAAACGGTAGAGCTTCCTAATCAATGGAAAGAAGCGACCATCATCTTAATACCTAAACCGGGGAAAGCAAGAACATTGCAGAATCTCAGGCCAGTATCTCTAACCTCCTGCTTAGGCAAACTTTTCGAAAAGGTCCTTCATATCAGGCTTACTAGCTATATCGAAGGGCACCAACTTCTCTCGCACAACATGTACGGCTTCAGACAACATCTTTCTACACAAGACATATTCGTAAGGCTACGAGATGACGTGCTGCAAAATGTCCCTACAGGGGGAGAGAACATCATAGCAGCGCTTGACTTGAAAAGCGCTTTTGATACGATCTCCCATACCCTCATACTTGAAGAGCTCGAAAGAATGGGCTGTGGAATTAAGATCCACAATTACATCCGCTCTTTCCTTACTGAACATAAAGCCACAATAGGTATGGAAAATATTCGATCTTCCAAACTCCCAGTGCCTAACAGAGGCACACCACAGGGTGCCATCCTCTCACCACTTCTATTTAATGTCGCAATGAACCGCTTGGCACGACAACTAGAGAAAATTAACGACCTCAACTTCGCGTTTTACGCAGACGACATCACGTTATGGGCCTGCAAAGGCTCGTTAGGGCAGAAAGAACAAACTATCCAGGAGGCTATCGACTCGGTGAAGGACTTCGCAGAACAAAACGGTATGCAATGCGCTCCGGAAAAATCTGAGTTTATCCGGATCCACGGGCGTAACTACAGAAACAAACCGAGCATCCACCTAACTATGGGTGACCGGACGTTACCAGAAAGAAATATGATCAGAATACTAGGACTATGGTTACAAAGCAACAAAAGAGCCACTCACACCATTGCGACTCTAAAGTCAAGCACGAGGAGCATCGCTAGACTAATAAGCAGAATTACAAGGAAAGGTAAAGGGCTCCACGAAAACGAAACCATAACACTAGTCCAGGCTTTTATTCTTAGCAAAATAACATACGGACTGCCATATCAAGAGCTAACTCCGTCGGAAATCAAAGAAATCGACCTACTAATACGTGGCGCGTATAAGTCAGCCCTTGGGCTTCCTAAGAATGCGGCAAACGAGAGGGTGCAAGCTCTAGGCATATACAACACATTTGAAGAGTTAAGAGCAGCCGTTCTTATGACACAAAGAGAACGACTATGCCTCACAAGCACAGGTAGAAACATTCTGTCGCGTTTAGGCTACCCATTGCGACCGCAGTACTCCAAGGAACAAACAACCCCAATGCCGGATCGAATACGCGAGCGCATAGTGGTCTCCCCAATCCCACGCAACATGTACAAAACTTATCACACAGCGAGAAGACAAGCGAGAGCTAAACATCTTCAGAAAACCTTCGGCAGTAATCAAGACGTAATGTATACTGATGCAGCTAGATTTAGCAAAGGACATGTAATAGTGGCAGTTCAACCCACACGCCACGGAACGCTTCACACATCAGCCTCGATACGCACTAGGTGCACTGCAACAGCGGAAGCAGCGGCGATTGCTCTCGCTATCGCATACAAAGAAAAGCAAAACAGCTCAGCTTTAATAATGTTCGACTCACAAGTGGCATGCAGAATGTATCTACAAGGCAACATACCACAAGTCGCCCTTAAGATCATAGGCGACACATTGAAAGAAGATCATGCAATTTTATGGTGTCCTGGCCACGAGGGTATCTCGGGAAACGAACAGGCACACACTCTAGCTCGAGGCTTTACTAACCGAGCTGGAGATACGCACAACGATGAAAAAGACGATCGCCTACTGGTCCGCGATATACTGGAGCACCAGCGAAGAACCCGGCGACAGTACGCCCTACCACACAAACTACTCAATGTAGAGGAGGCACAGAAATATAGAAGAATACAGACGGATACCTACCCACATTTGGGTAGATACCATAAAATAAACCCAACCTTGTACACTAACTCTTGCCCGTGGTGCGGGTCATGACCTTCATTGCCTCACGTAACATGGGAGTGCGCCAAAAGACCTCATGCCATTAATTCACCTTTGGTACTCACCTTGCTAAGGGAGCCCTGGGAGGCCATCCTCGCTCTTGTTGACCTCGAGGCCCAGAAGGGCCTCTTGGACCAAGCTGGGCGGGTCGCGATGGCCACTGGAGTCTTGGAATAGGGACCCACCCTGCACCGCTCCCTTCCGCCACTTTTTTTTTTTTGTCTCATCAATAAATGTTTATTCCTCCTCCTCCTCCGAGGTCGGGCCGATAATAACAGCCGTTATCGAACTCCTGCCCCTGCGGGACAGTTAAAGGGACCACGACATCATATATTGCGGGCTTGAATTACGCATTGCATGCTAAATTAAAATTAAATTATGGGGTTTTACGTGCCAAAACCACTTTCTGATGATGAGGCACGCCGTAGTGGAGGACTCCGGATATTTCGACCACCTGGGGTTCTTTAACGTGCACCGAAATCTAAGTACACGGGTGTTTTTGCATTTCGCCCCCATCGAAATGCGGCCGCCGTGGCCGGGATTCGATCCCGCTACCATGTGCTCAGCAGCCTAACACCATAGCCACTCAGCAACCACGGCGGGTCATTGCATGCTACGGGGACATTAACAAGAAACGCTGTGTAGTAGTAGTAGTAGTAGTAGTAGTAGTACTACTACTACTACTACTACTACTACTACTACTACTACTACTACTACTACTACTACTACTACTACTGCTAATAATAATAATAATAATAATAATAATAATAATAATAATAATAATAATAATAATAATAATAATAATAATGTTTACTTGCATCAAACATATACATGTTGCTGGAGGCCAGCGGAAGAAGCTACCGACGTTTACAGCTTAACGAAGCCACAGGCCCCCACTATATAGCCGCTGCACAGCTACGTGGTGCCATACACGTAAATCGTAGTGAACTTGCAGAAAGATGTTAACAGTGCGAAGTTACATATTGAAGCGCGACAGTTTTAGAAAGAAAAAAGGAGACTTCACATTCGCGGCAACGAAAAAAAAAAGAAAGAAGGAAGAAGTAACATTACAAACAACGCTAATGTCACAACATCTACATATCCCAGTTTAGAGATAAAATATACTCGAAGAACTCCACTTTCGTACATATGACACTAATATGTTGATCATTAGAAGAGAAGATGGAGTTCATAGTTCCATTTCTCAGATTTCGCGCCGAAACCACAAGGCCAATACGTCAGTGTGACGCAACTCACATCAGTGTATTTTGTTGCCCTACATTTGGACCGTTGTGGTTCATTAGAAGTTCAGTCTTTCGCTTTTAGAACACCCTGTCACCCTGTAGTTCATCTTTTCCGGAATAAAAAAGAAAAAGACAAGAAAAATCGGAAACATTCTATACTCAGGCAGACGCCGTCAAAATACATGGCGTTACGGTGACGTCGCCACCAGTCTGTGGCATTTTTGGTTGGGCGTCGTTGTAGAAGGTCTATTTACTAACGCAGCTGAAATAATATTTCTCTTTAGCGCCTCTTTAAATAGTACGCCTCCCAAAATTTTGGCGCATTCGGTGCGGTGATGAACTTGTATTCGAAAAAGGAAAAAAAAAAACAAATCTTTGTGTGTATGTTTCGGAGTTGAACCGTAGTCTGGTAGCATTAACGGGTGAGAAAGTGACGTGCGCTCTGCGTTGTCATTTCGCGTCTCGGTATATATATATCCGCTTGGTTTCGTTTTCGCACGTGCGCCTCGACGGCCAGCCCGACTTTTATTTTAAAGGCGAGTCATAGTCCGACGTCATCGGTGCGCGGGCGAGCGTCGCTCACGCCGGGAGCGTAGGAGCGCGTTGGCCGCGTCCGGTTACGTTGGCCGCGCCAGTGCGTCGAACCATCGGTCGAACTACGGACGCTGTTGTCCACGCAAACGTGACGTAACGCGTGCGCGCGCGCTCACGCTACGTCGGACTATATTTGACAGTGATCTAAAGAAAGGAAGGACGCTTGATTCTGCAACCCGGACTATATTTAGCCCTTTTAAGGTTTCTGCAGCCGTGCCCTGGTTTGCGCTGTTCTTGTCGCAACGCTGCGGCGACGCCCTCGCTGCGCCATTGGGCGCGCCTGCAGAGCGCGAACGAGACGGTCCGGCATCTCGGGCTTTCGAAATGTTTTGGAGCAGACGATGCCGGCGGTGGACGGTTTCGAAAGCCGCCGCTCTGCGAGGGTTACACGCTTCGCCTTAATTTCTTCCTTACCTGAAGCGTCCGCGACCAGTAGTAGCACGCAGCTCGCTGTGCGCGTTGAAACTGAAAAGAAAGAAAGAAACGCGAGAGGAAGAGACATTGGTAAAAAGAAGGAAAGCATAGTAGGCGTAATGATGACATTAAAACACCAGCTGATCGCAGCGCTTAATTGGGAGTTACGCGGAATGCATGCCTTATAAGAGAGAAGGGAGAGGAAAAAGTCGGTGGCACGAGGAGGACGGGCCGGCTTCGCGACGAAGGCATGCGCGTTGTGTTCGCCGCCGCGTTACTGGCGACGCCGTTTCCTTCGACCTTCTGTGGGCAGGTTTCGTTGCACCTCATTACTTTCTTTTCTTTCCCCGTCTCGCGCTCCTTATTTTGTTATGCTCGTCGCAGCCTCGTCGCGCCGTGGCAATTTTATTAGTCTATATACGTGGAAGGAGACAAGACGGACGGGCACGCTTGCACGAAGGACAGGCGCTCGTACCGTTCGAATCTCGTGTGTCGATCGCGTATTCGCCGCTCGTGCGTGTGCCAGCCGCGAGGCAGGGCCGATCGGGCGACGGCATCTCCGCCGTCCCTGCAGCTCTGCTGCCTGCCGTCGGCGTCCTCGGCGGTCCGTCCGCTATCACGCGCCGCGCACGTGTGCGCGTTGTTGCGGCACACCGTCGTCGTCTCGACAGCATCTCTGCGTGTATCCTCGCGAGTCGAACGGATCCGCTCAGCTTCTCGTTCGCAAGTGCTCGTTACCGTCGTTCGGCCACTTTCGCTGATGCTATATGCGCTCCGCATTCGCGATTGGCAGGAATTTGCGCCTACGAACAACTCTGGCGTAAGAGCCTTTCGCGTGTACGGGCTGAGTGGCCGAATTCACGAAGCCTTTCGTTTGTAAGCGTTGTTTGCCGTTGGCGGACGTCACTATTGGCCGGCTTATGCTTTCTAGTGGAAAACACTTTTTTTGTGTGTGAAAATGGGCGAAGGTATTATTATTATTATTATTCCCCGCCCCCCCCCCCCCCCTCCCTTTATGGTGGAAGACATTCGCACATGAATTCACCAAAACCATATATGCCACAGCAACGCAGCCATTTCTTTTGCGCTCGCTTACGGTGTCCCTTAAGGTGTGCCCATATTTGTTAGGCGATAACAGCAAAGGGTGGCTGAAGGAAGCCAGAAAATAATGAGACAGCTGCCTGATTTGTTTCTCTACACACCACCCGCCGCGGTTGCCCAGCGGCTATGACATTGAGTTGCTAGAGCTATAGCTCGAGGTCGCGGGTTTGATCACGCGTTCCGATGGTGGCGGAATGCAAAAAATACTCGCGCACCGTGCGTTTCTGATGCATGGTAAACAGCCCGAGATGGTCAAAATTAATGCCGGGCCTCGTAATCAGATCGTGGGTTGAGCACGTAAAACTCCATAATTTAAATTTTTAACGCAACAACGTTAACGCTGTTGCGTGTGTCGTGTTGCCCATGTCGCAGAAAATCCGGTGACGGCGTCGGCGGCGTTGTCCGTGAACGAAAATTACCGTAGATATATATTTAGGTACATGTATATGCCATGCATTGCTGTATGACACGCGGTATGTACCGGTTATATTGCCACACCATTATCTCCCTAAAGAGTCTCGCACTTTCTCTTACATTCTTGACAAAATTATTCCTCGAAATATTGAGAATGACACCCCACAAACAAATGTCATGGAACGTAACACCGACAGCGCATGCCTCTTCTGTTAAGTCTTCTCAGACTTAAATATTAAAAGTGCGAAAGTAACAGAAACCTAAAAATGATTCTTCTTCTTTTCCTTTTCTTTTGCGCGGCTGTGCTCATTCTCCGGGATCTGCCCACGCAAGAGGTCGCGTTTCTACCAGGAAGCTCGCCTTCGGGCACAGCATAGCTTTCACCGCCAGCGTTTTCGGGTAAACATTACGGCTACATAAGCTGCAGGTGCCGGGAAGCGTGAGAAGCAGTCAGTGATCTTTGCATGCTATCGTGTTCCACTATTAAAGACGAAGCTTAGGCGTCCTCTAACGTTTTTTTCTCTTTTTTAACGATTCTCTATATACGCGAGTCCACCACGTGTCTGGCTTCGCGCTGGAGCTGCTTTCATTCAGGAAAAAAAGAAAAAAAAAAGCCGATTTCCACGGGAACAACTAATGGCGTTTTGAAATGAATATTGTTCTCATTCGCGTCCGTTTTCGTGTTGGTTGGACATGACTTTCATCGCCTTTGCAGAGGCTTCGATGCAGGGGGGCGCTCCCGCGCTACCGAGTTATGAGGCGCGGTCGTAGACACGAACTTCTTGGTGCTTTGGGTGAGGGAAAGGACGCTTATCCTGCAGCCCATGTGGGAGCGAGGGAGCACGGCGCAGCGTACATAACTCGCTGTCGCGCGAGAACTTCTTCGCCTGTGGCGGCTGCGGGAGAGAATGATGGCAGTCGCCTTCCACGCTGACTCACTCGCCGCTGGAGACTATTCTCTTAACACTAGCGCTATGGATGTGCTGGTTAGCGGCCCTGCTATCGACCAAATTATGCACGCAGTGAGAACAAATTCTACAAAAATATCCTCACTGCAGCAGATGTGCACCTTCAAGTGCATTATTTCTTTAGTATAGCGAATGGCTTTCTAGCGGCTATTTGCTTACATTCACCGAATCGTCGATGCTTTTATTTATTTATTTTTCTTTCGGGGGGGTCTCGATGCCCGTGGCCTCGCGCCGCCATCTTGGACTGTATAGTGAGCGCGTTTGCTCAGTTTCGCGCGCTGTGAGGGGGAGATGGGCGTGCCTAGGAAACGGCCATCGCGTTTGCGCTACGATTTTGTCGACGGATCGCCGGTTTGCCTGCAGATTACCCGTTAATAGCGCGAGTTGGTCCTGAAAAGGCGCTCGTGTAAACTTTCTCAGTCTCCTTAGGATGGCCCGATGCGCGTACCGGAAAATTACAATCTCAGGGTGTTGGATCACACGTTGTTTGCAGTTTCTGTACGATACAGTGCTACACGCATTTCTCCGACCTTTGTTTGATGTTGTTTTGCATTACGACAGACGCTTGAATTTAAGAACAAAAGGGCATCATGGGGCGGCGCCGCCCACTTCTTAACCCACCCCCTTTGTGGGTATGTGTCTGTGCCTGTGGTCATCGCCATCATTATTGTAGCAATTGGTTATTTATTTAAATAACTAACTAGCTAAGTAAAGGGAAATGATGAGGAGGAAAATTGCTGCTGACCGCAGTAACTGTCTAGTGCAGTCTACTGACACCTGAACCGCGGTCAGCAGTGGAGGGGGAGGGGGAGTAAAAGGAAAGGGACATAGACATAGCATACTGTTAACAGTACGGGATAACTGTACACATATATACAACAAAGCAAAGTGGTAAAAAAAGACATCCATAGTTCGCTTGTGGAAAGACTTCCTGGAGAGATTTTGTCACCCGGCGCCGCACACCGGCACTGTTAGGTCACGTGGAGCAGGCGGGTGTCGAGGCCGGCTGCTCGAGGAAGTCGCACAGTGTTTTGTGAGCAGCTTCCCGCGGGCGAGGGGGACCGCTCGGCCATATTAGCACCTCGGCGCTGTCGACCGGCAGACCACCGTGCGCGCCCGGTGGCAGCTCAGGAGTTCCTGCGGCTATGCCTCGAAAACGCTGCACCGCAGGAGCAATTGTTCGAGGGTCTTCACTGCACCACAGTTGTAGACGTCCGTAGCGGATTGCGCAACCGAGTCGTTTCCTGCGCGCTTGCATGCATACGCACCCGTTACTTAAATGATATTGCGCGACAAAAAAACGACACGGACGTGAGAGACGACACACCAAGCGTACCCGTCGCACCCGTCGCAGCCCCGTCTGTTGCTGCCGATCATCATCATCTATTATCATCATCAGTTTCAACGCTTCCTTGGCATTGCTTTTGGAAATGACGGGAGCGCGACTGGCGGCTCCCTTTATATGAACCCGTCATGTAGTGCCGACTGCTGCGCAACGTCAGTTCCCGTGATCTCGGAGGCCGGCGTTATTGACTCGCCTACAGAGCGAGGCGCGTCGGGTCCAATCTGCGATGCGCAGCCAGGAACATCGTTAGCACGCTGCATTGTCTCGCATCGACTCTGCGACCTCGTCGCGCTTGAATAGAGAGGCTCGCTCTCTCATTTCGCCAGCAGGGAGTTCACGTTAAACGTGGTCGGGCCGGGCGGTGTCGTGACGGCTCGACTTCCAACTCGAGCCGCCCGCAAAAAGGTGTCGTTCGCGCCCTGTCAAACCCTGCGCCCCCTTGCGCTTCAACGCAGGACTTCACACAGCCATCGCCACCCTTTGCTGCGCCCGCGGGCCATCTCTCGCTCACGCGCAGAACGTGGCATCCACAGCCCGCACGGCCTTCACCGTGTCCGAACCATGCGACTATACATGGCTGATGTCTCGCATTTTGTTTCTCCACCCGCACTGGTCGGGCCGACGCGTGTAACCGTTGTGTTCCGGCGAAGACGTGTTCTTTTCCTGTTGAATGGCGGCGTGCGCGTATCTGACGCACAGGATGCGACGTGGCGATCGTTGGCGACGGCGGGAAGGGAAGCAGTTGCGTAAGCGCCACTTGTTTGCTCGCTGGGCCGCCCGCATGGGTGGGCGGCCTTTCTTTCCTTCCCCCTGCGCTCACGAGCAACAACCGGACGCTCTATCGCCGGCCGCAGTCGTCGTTCTTGAGGCGAACAAGTCGCCGACCCTGAGCAGCGGCAGCAGCAGGGTGCGCGCCTCTTACCGCGACGGCCCACGGTGTGCCGCGTGCAGTTTCTTTCTCACGCAGGAAGTCGCCGGGCGGGCGACGGCCAAACGCCGTGGGCGACCGACACGCCGTCGCCCTCTCTGCGCCGTCTACTATACACACACGAGAGCGACCCACGCATTTATCACCGACAGTTTTAGAGGGACGCTTATTTGAAATGCTAAATCGGGCTAGGCAGGCAGGTTATATACACTCTGTCAGAAACTCTCTGGATTGTTCAGCATGTGAACCGAAAAAAAGAAATGAGAAAGAAACTTACCCGTCCTCAGTTTCGCGTCAGAAGTGCAGCGCCCATGTCGTCACGGACAGCCACGGTACTTCCGCAATTTCAGGTCCGTGTACATTATTATTGTGATTGTGCAGGATAAGTACAATAATGCAGTGGTTTATTTGTAAATGGTTAGTCACTACATTTCTTTAAAACAGTAACAATTAACTAGTCCGGAAAGGCGCTCGCGCTGACAATGACCTATTCGAGATACACCAGAAGTGTGTCCTGTACCAGTCCAAGGGTGCTCTTCTGGGAGTTTACGAATTTCGTCGTGTTGACGTTTTCAGCCAGTCAGGGAGGGCGTAGCCTCCCTGCCAGCCAGTCGGAGCAGAGAATTAAAATACCGGATTTGACAGGGGATCCGGGTACCGCATTCTGTAACTGTTCGCTTTGGAACCGGTTAGGTCTGGCTGTTACGTCTGGGTGACGTCACTCGGAGAAAGAGTGGTTGCCCTAGCAACCCTCATGATCATGCTCGCCACCGCGCGCGACCCTTGAGCGAACCACTTCTCCGCAGTTCCTCTCGTGGCAGTCGACGGGTTCCTTTCCAGATGATTGACAGCCTGGGCGACGACAAAAAAAATTGTTGTCACACCCACCAGGGATGACGACAACGAAGCGCCGACCAATGGCGTCCGTGAGAGCGAACCGTTTCCAAAGGAAACCGTTACAGAATACGGCCCCAAAATGCTGCAGCCGCAAATATTGGTGCCTCCGCTACGGTATGTTTGTCTTCCGAGAAAAAGGTCGCGGGTTCGATGCCCCGCAGCTCTGACCGCGTTCCGATGGCGGTATGCACTGACATCATCGTTGTACAGCTATCACAATGGAAAGCTCCGCTTCATCTGGATCCGCTGAGCGCAGTGGTAGCTGTGAGTAGAACAGCAAAATGGCGTACGTGACGTCGCTTAAAAACTCCTTATATAAGAGTTCCTGTTGGGCACTTAGTAACGAGGGGGGGTTGTATGTTTGAGAGAATGGAGAGACGGCTCGCCCAGTGTCCGCCGCTAATCCTGCCGCGCATCCTTCCGTGAAGTTGGCGTCGCGCAAGGGGCGATCAGCAGCGCACCGTTACATAGCAGTGCAGATCAACTGCCGGGGGCATCGAAATGGGAGAAATACAATACCTTATGCGTTAATAAGGCTGTGCGTCAAGTTTTCTGCGCCCAAGTCAGAACTTTGAAGTAACAAACTCAGCGTAGCGTACCTGATGTACGTTGGACATTACAGGTTCTTAAGAGGGCGCGTGTACGCACTGCCCAGTACCGTTGACCCACTTATGGTATACACTCGCTTCTGTGGACTGCCAGCCCGCCCCCCAGAAGTGGACTGCCGGCCGCCCCCAGACGCATTTCGTCTCGTCTGCAGCCGTGCGCGCGCAGCGTCTCCTTCGGAATTTCCCCACGAATCCGCCCAGGCGGCGGCGGCGGCGACCGGCATGTGTGTCGCGCGGTGCGACCCTCGTGACGCGGTGTCCCGAAACGCGAGCGATCTGTCAACGCGGCGGCGAGCCACATATGCAGCAGCAGTGCGCGCGCGGAGGGGGGGGGCGGGAGGACCGACGAAGAGAAACACAAAGGAGGCCACACCGCGCGCATACAAGCGGGCAAGCGGCGCTCGTTCCGTGTGCAGTGTCGCAACGCCAAACGCCTCTTGCCTTGCATTGCCTGTCTGTGCAGCGGTGAGCGCGCGTCACGAGTGCGTTAGTCGGCGCGTTCGCAAACGCGCATTACGGGCCCGACTCGGCCGGCTGCGGTCAGCGGCAGCTGTGTGCCAGTAGAGGACGAAAAAATAAAAAATAAAATAGGGTTCGACGAGCGTGACTGCTCTCGGCGTCGTGACGCTATTTTCTGCGGTCCGCGTATGGCGTCAGCGGGGGCAGACTGGCGGCACGCCGCAAAACAACATGCTCGGGCTATTTTGTTGGGGTCTCGATCGGTTCCCTCTCTGGCGTAAGGGTGATATAGGCCGGGCGCTTGACCTGTTATGTAAGGGTCAAGGCAGGACATAGATGACTTTTTTTTTTCCCGCCCCACTTATTATTTTACATATTTGTCTGTTTAAACGTTATCGTTGCAGCAACTGCGCATATGTCAGTAGTAACACGTTTCACGTATTTATTGACGAGATGCCTCATTTCAGTATTTTATACTCTGGGACCTATTTCTGTATGCTGCTCTACAACGTCAGTATGTATAGAAGGCCAATAACAACACCGCTCATATACTAGGCAGCAGGCGCCTCACAGCGGTTGCTACTACGATTGCTCGCCCGAAGTATACCCGAAGAGCGAGCAAATCGAGCAGCCCACGGAGACACGGTGGGGCTTTGGCGCACCTGTGCCCTGTTTTGATTGGTTTATAACGAAGGATGGAACAACAGCAACGACGATAATACAGCGATACAACAATAATAATGTGTATTTCAGTTTTGTCACTAGCTTTTCCCAAATGTTCTCCCTTCCTCTGTTGTGTCAGAAGTACCTCCCCCCCTCTCCCTCTCCGCGCCATTCTAGTTTGCTCTGCCATTGGTATTTCAGTGAAAGTAACGGCATATGCATTTATTTGCTCTTATGTGCGCCAGTATTCATGCCCTAATTGCCCACAAGTGGCCGGCGGCCATTTCTTTTTTTTTCTTTCTTTTTTTTTTTCGCGCGACGAATTTTTTTAGTTATCGAGTGCTGACTGCTGTTGGCTTTCTGCGCGGTAGCGGGGTTAGGAGAGTGTTTTGTACGCGGACGCGTTTATAAGCGCAGCGACTGTCGAAGCAGAGGCGGGGGGGGGGGGGGGGGATGACCCGGCGACGGGCTGCGTAGTATTATAGCCCTGCCGGATGGGAGGGAGGTGGCTGCAAGGGGTGGTAGCCGTGGTTTATGGACAGCGCGCAAGGTGGCGGGGGGGGAGGGGGGGGAGATGCCCAGGCCTGGCTTACGCGGTTCGGTTCACGAGAGCGAAGTCGTTGCTTTGTCGCCCGCCTGTCGCGACCTCGCTCCCGTCTCCCTCTCTAAAACGTCCCGTAAACGGCCCAGACGTTTTCAAACAGCGTGGGAATGTTTTCCTTCGAGGAGTGCGAGCAGCGTCCCACGAGCTGCTAAAATAGGAGGCCCGCCAACGGCGATAATTTACGATAATGGCCTCAGAAACTGCGTGACTCCGTACAGTGTTTCGTTAGAGCCCCTGTTATGCGTACGCACAGTGCCCACGGAATGAAACTCGTCAATTTAGGGCTAACGGATGCGCGTACTTTCGTTTCCACCGTTTGCAGTTCGTGTGACATCCGGCGTAATTCTCGCTTGTGCACTTAGATCAGAGACCGCATCACCTTTAGCGACCAGGGGCAGAATTCACAGAGCTGTTCGTTCGTAAGTGCTCTATGCATGCCATTGACCAGCAGCCTTCGCTAGTAATATGTCCAGTGCAGGATTGGTTAACATTTCCTTTTACGAACAATTCCAGCGTAAGAGCCTTTTGCGAATACGGGCTCACATTCGTTGCGGCATGACATGGTACTCTGGAGTAATTGTACATACGCCGTGTTCTACTTAAAAATTTCTCTAACGCGTTTTATTCCATGAGCAATAGTTCATACACTGCTCGCTTCGCACGATTGGACAGGCGATGGGATGAGAGAGCTGTCTTTGGAGTCCTGCATTATTTTTTAGGGACACCGAAGAAGAGTGTCGAGCCGGATTTGTAAGTTCGACCAGAATACCATAAAGTCTTATCGCTGGCGGACCCTTGGTAAGCCATGCAGCAAGGGCTCTAAAACAGAGAACAGGCCTGAAGCATATGTTCTGCCGACCAGCCTTCGCTCTTTTAAAATAATAATAAAAGGGATATGTAGAAACAATATATCCGGCTCTCCTCAAATATTAAGCACGACGCGACAGCTCAAGTACTGTCAACCTCACGCACCGTGGTCATGAGGTCGACGAACACTTGTCCGGTCAGCTATCATGTTAGAAAAAACAAAGGGTTGCATGTACCAAGTCGAAAGGTTACTTGATCAGAGACCGCGATAATTTGTGTTTTTTTTTCTAACAAACACTTGCGCGTGTGCGCACGAGTGCACCCGCGTCCAGCTTGAGAAGCAGACGGCACCGCGCTCGTGAATTCTCAGAAATGGGGCGGCTCTCTCTTGCGCAATGTGTGTGTGTGTGTGTGTGTGTGTGTGTGTGTGTGTGTGTGTGTGTGTGTGTGTGTGTGTGTGTGTGTGTGTGTGTGTGTGTGTGTGTGTGTGTGTGTGTGTGTGTGTGTGTGTGTGTGTGTGTGTGTGTGTGTGTGTGTGTGTGTGTGTGTGTGTGTGTGTGTGTGTGTGTGTGTGTGTGTGTGTGTGTGTGTGTGTGTGTGTGTGTGTGTGTGTGTGTGTGTGTGTGTGTGTGTGTGTGTGTGTGTGTGTGTGTGTGTGTGTGTGTGTGTGTGTGTGTGTGTGTGTGTGTGTGTGTGTGTGTGTGTGTGTGTGTGTGTGTGTGTGTGTGTGTGTGTGTGTGTGTGTGTGTGTGTGTGTGTGTGTGTGTGTGTGTGTGTGTGTGTGTGTGTGTGTGTGTGTGTGTGTGTGTGTGTGTGTGTGAACAGGGGAGGGGGGTGGTTGGACCGTCGTTTCCGAAGCTTTGAGGTGTGTGCGGGCTCGTTTGACAATCGTGTATACACGCTATTCGCTGAATGTTTCACCGAACGGCACATGAAAGGAAACTACGTGCGTGTGTCCCTCAGTTCCCCGGCGCTGGAAGTAGCTGACAGTTTATACCGGGATAGAAGCAGTGAAGCGTGAGAACCGGGCTGCTATCGTGACAGACGGGGCCTTACGGCCCATTTGTCTTTACGAAAAGCTGGTACCCGTTTTAGCAGGTGCCGCTGGATACGCGTTGGCAGAAAAGGTTGTACCTAGCTTTTCAGGTTACTCTCTTTTCTGCGAAGAGGAAGTCTGACACTTAGAATATGATGCTCCACATTGTCTGCGTAAAAAAGAAAGAAACGAAAGAGTGGGGGTGATTGGTGCGAGGCGCTATAACGTAAAACTATTCCAAACTTTTCTATTCCAATTCTGCAATCACGCCTCCGCGATTGGTGAAAAACATTCTTGGACCACCCCCCCCTTCACCTGTCTGTCACGCGACGTCACGAAAACCGCGATAGCTGCCCCATCTGATGTGGCGTGTGCACACTGATTATGCATTATTTGACCGAACAAAAGAAACATAGTTATTTTTACGCCTTTTCGCCATTAGCCCTCGGCTATTGGTCAAAAGATTTTGGGCTGCACCCACTTCACCTGCCTGTCACGCGATGTCACAAAACTGCAAGAACTCACCGCGTCAAAGTGATGTGTACGCGTTAAAGATGCATTAATATGCAGAACAAAACTGAATTTTCTTCTGAATAGCCGTTCCGAAAGGAATAATAGATGGCTGCCGCCATTCGCTCAAGCACTGGCTACTCGCACCTGTTGGAGAGCATGGATTTATTTGCATGCATTAAATGTTTTTGCGTGGCTGTGTAATGTTTTCGAGCACTTTCGGCACGTTTACGACGTCGTTCTGCCAACTCTTCTTTGCTGAGGAACCGTTTTAGCGTAATTTTTGAGCTTCCGTTGTGTGCCAAAGCGATTGTCGACGAGCCACCGTAGGCTAAGTAAGGGAAAGTGGACCAATCACAGACGCCGGCCCCACCCTCTTCACCCGGTTATCGATTTTCAGAGCAGTGGCTCGGCCCCATCGAATCCCTCTCCACTTGAGCGTGCTCCTCTCCTGTTGTGAGCCAATTAGATAAGACAAGCCGCTCAGTGTAGGCAATGTTATTCGTTTTTCAAGCAAACAAAAGTGACCTCCTATGAACGAGGAGAACGTTTGATTGGTCTGTTGAGACAACCCTGTGGGTGACCGCCCGATTCTTGCGTGGGCGGTTACGCAAATTTGACGTCAGGAGATTGGAATAAAAACATATTGGAATAGTTTTACGCTTTATTGCCCCAGGTCCATGGTTCCACTCGCGGGGACGATTTTAATAAGCTAACCCCCCCCCCCCCTCCGAAAAAAAGAGCTATTATGCACAGGGAAAACTCGCATTCGTAGACGCGCGTCTTTGATCCTTGCCGCCCGCGGATGAAAATTAAATTTAATGTAATTTTCATCCGCGGCGGCAAGGATCAAAGACGCGCGTCTACGAATGCGAGTTTTCCATGTGCGTAATAGCTCTTTTTTTCGGGGGGGGGGGGGTTAGCTTATTAGTTACGTAACCTTTCGTGTCTATCCTTTTGTGCCGTCCTCCTCTCTCTCTTCTTCTTTCGCATTTCTTAGAACGAGGTTCAGTTCCGATGTCAGTTTAAAAACAGGTGAGGCAGTTACGAAGGCCCCTTCCATTCTCTTTAAGGGCCGATTTACGCTCGAGCCGCCCATCGGCGCAAGCCGCACCGCACGCTTGCGGTCGCGCTAAAAATTGCACGTATCCAGCACTTGTCCACAAATTACCATTTACACTGTGTGCACAGTGTATACTTTACACATTGTAAACCGAAATTTGTGCAGAAGTGTTTGATACGAGCAATCTTTCGCGCGACCGCAAGCGTGCGGTGCGGCTTGCGGCGATGGGCGGCTCGAGCGTAAATCGGCCCTAAAGAGATCTTGCGACTGTGAGCAAACGGGAGTAAAAATGGTGATGCCTTTCAATGAACATGTTTCCGCAGAAATGTTTGGAAAACGCAATTTCTATCTTCCCCACTTCTCAACACAACGTTTCCTTTCAGCTGGGAAGACGCCGATAGCATTGCCCTGTCTGCGTTGCTGTTTTCATTTTTCCCTCTTTACGCGGTGAATTTATACAAAGACAAAGGAGTGGTTGCAGGACATGCTGTGGTGTCGTTAGAGGGGCGTGCATGCGTGCTTTTGCTCCGGAGTAATTCGTAATCATCGACAATCGACCAATGACTGGCGTCTATGGGTGGTTGCGCGGGTCTGTGCCGTCATATAGGCAGGACATACATACATAAAAGAGGTGCCTTCGAAAGCCGCACGAGAAAGCGAGAGATCAGTACGAGATCGTGTGTTTCCTGATGCATAATATTTTGCTCACACGTTCACGCCAACAGTGTCTAGAGATCGCAAACGTTCTCTTGTCACGCTCAAAAATTTTTTCGGTACACAACGACAACAAAACGGGCGCGATCGTTATATGGTTCGTCGGGGACGCGGGCTTCGTCAAATGATCATCTAGATTTTTCTTTCTTTCTTTCCCCCCTTTGTTTGGAAATTATTGTAAATGTTAAACCATTCATTCTACGTGGACCGCCCAATTATTTTGCCAGCCAGTTCCAATAGCTGGCCTGGACCTCGGGCAGTCCACTGTATAAGCTGCGATACGGATTTTCTTATGGAAGTAGAGTGATTTAGCGTAGCGCTGTCGTTCTGCCGTTACCTACTCCGCATGCGAAGTCGGAGTGGGTGGGGGGTTGGGATGGAACGGCCTGATAAAGCGCTTGAAAGTACTCTCCGCACGTCACACTTACTTGAAGGTATTGCAGAGCCTGTTCGAAAAGACGACGCTTTCGTTTTACAGCGAAGCTGTATACGGCTATAGCCTAATCGTCCGTCCGTCGCCTGTACGCCGAAAACTCCGGCGGAACCCCATTCACATGCGCGAAAAAAAAAAAAAAAAGAGAATGAGCAGCGCGATTGGCGTCGTCAGTAGTGACGTCGTTGCTCTCCGTCGCAGCCGAGCGCGCGCGCAGCAGTTTTTCTCCGGCTCCGAAATGGATAGGCTACGCGCCATGCGTACTGCTGAGGAGCAGGCAGCTTTCGATCGGCAACGCCGCGAGCAGAACCGGTAACGAGCTCGTCTACGCCGTGCCGAGCGCAAGCAGCAACTGCGCACCGAGGATCCGGCAGCCTATACCAAGCCGTCGTTTAATGTACCGTCGGGATTAATCCACTGATGAAAACCGGGGCTATACGTTTCAGCTTCGCTGGTTAACCATCTGTACGGAGTGCTTGGGCGGTGATTTTTTTCCCCATATATGCTTGTGGCTTCTCGAATTGCGTCCTCTCTTGTGTCCTGTGAGCAGGCTAACGGTGACTCTGAGGCGCGCAATATGACGGCGGAACGCTAACCGTTTTGTTGGAGATGACCGAGTCATTGATGCCGCTGATTTGATGCTGATTTGAGGACCGAGTCATTGATGCTGATTTCTGGATTCGGACACGACTCTGAAGAAGGGTGACCTCAGCCTTTGTGACGTTACCCGTCGCTGGTGTCGTTGGGCTTTGTTAGCGACACCAGCTGGATATCATTAATCGATCTTAAGCCGTGGCATTTACGAGGTGTGACACAAAAGAAACGAGACTGGTCCAATAACTTAGTGTACTTACTGAATCAGTTCTCTGTGACATTATCACCTTCAATGTAGTCCCCTTCAGCATTCACACACTTATGCATTCGATGCTGCTATTGCTGGTAACAGTTCTGGAACGAAGTTTTTGGAAGGCCCTTCAGGAGATTCTCCGTTTTTGCCTCAACCTCTTCAACCGAGATAAAATGGGTTACCTTTAAGCAAGATTTAAGTTTAGGAAGTAAAACAAGGTCGCATGGAGCCAAATCAGGTGAATAAGGAGGATGCTCCATCACAGTAAAATTTTTGCTGGTCAGAAACTGCTTGACAGATAGGGCCGTGTGAGCGGGTGCATTGTCCTGGTGCAACAGCCATCCATCACTCCACAACTCTGACCTTTTTTTTTTCCTAATTTTTTCACGAAGTCTTCTTAGTACTTCAATGTAGTAGTATTGATTAACAGTCTCACCACTGGGAACCCACTCAATCATTACAATTCCATTATTGTCGAAGAAGACGATTAACATTGCCCTGAATTTTGATTTTGACATGCGTGCTTTTTTGGGTCTTGTGGATCCTGGAGACTTCCACTGCATTGACTGGTGCTTACTTTCTGGGTCATAGGTAAAAATACATGTCTCATCACATGTCACAACAGATTCCAACAAATTTGGCTCGTTTTCAATGCGTTCTAACATATCCGCACACACGTCGTTACAGCACTGTTTTTGGTCAGCGGACAGAACTTTTGGAACAACCTTCGCGCAAATCTTCGTCATGAGTAATTCGTCTACTAAAATACGTCGAACAGCTTCCCTATCCAAGTGAACCAGCTCCGCCACTGCATGAACACTTAATATTCGGCTACCACTGATCACATCACGAACTTTGGCAATGTTTTGGTCTGTAATCGCTGACCTTAGGCGCCCAGCACGTTCATCATCTTCCACACTGTCCCTTCCCCCTGAAAACCGCTTATGCCATTCAAACACACGTGCACCAGACAAGGTTACATCTCCTTAAGCCTCATTTATTATTTGAAATGTTTCCGTGGCTGATTTCTTAAGTTTCACAAGAAACTTGATGTTGATTCGCTGCTCGGTTTTTACATCAGACATTTTTCCGGCAGAATGCAGTTGCACATGTTCACTCAATGACGCAGCACTCCCAACTGGCGTGATCGGTTCTGTCGAAACTGGAGGCATGAATAGAGGAGGTGTGTGGGATTAAGTCAGCAAAACAGTTGTTGCCAACTCCGCTCTTTTTTCAAGCTACACACTTAGTCTCGTTTCTTTTGTGTCACACCTCGTATATGAATGCGACAGTAGCGCATCGCATTTCGTAGCGCAGCGTGGCAATACTGACGCGACAACGTTTACATGTGGCGCATTCCGTTTCGTCCGAAACAAGCGGGAACTTGCATGGAGCGATTGGCGTCCCGTCGGTGAGGGAGAACACACGGCTGCAGCCGTCTCGCTTTTCTTGGATACGATGCTCGCCGACAACTGTCTGTATCTTTGAAGAGAAAGCTACGGGCGCGTGGCTGCTGCACATGTGTTGCCGCGCCAAGCAGTTTGGTAGCGTTTGTCGGTGCTTTTGGTTTCTCGGAACAGACGCTGAATCGACGCAGCTTCCACGTGCTACTGTTTCTCCTTTGCCCCATCGCGCAAGAGAAAAGCCGCAAAATAAGTTAGCTTTCATACTCAGTGGTGTGTTCTGGCTTGTTTAATTGTTACTAATAAGGCTTTTATGTTTGCCCTTCCTCAGTCTAACTTAACGTGGATTAAAACGCGGGACTCTTCTTCAGAAGCGCTCTCACTTGTGCGCGCTTCTGAAGAAAGCCACGGAAAGATGGCCGCGAGTGTAGTAATGCGATACGACGCGCCACTTGTCGCACTCATATTAATGCCGCTTTAGATTAAACCAGCTGGCAGCTCCGTCTAATTATCGCCTGAAGGCCACGAAGTCGATCTGCAGCCATATTGTTTAGAGCTGTCACAGCGCGCCGCTTCGCGTGTTCGCTGTGCGTGCTGGATTGTAGAATTCACTAGAGTTTGTGCTTGCTATCAATATAAAATGTAATTTTTGTATAGCCTTTCTCACCTCGGAATTGCCTCAGCCTGATTCCCAGGTATTTTTTGTTTGAATGCGTGTTCAAATTGATGCACGTATGTTTACTTGTACGTCCCTGTAATCCATCGTGTTGTTCCTCATATATATATATATATATATATATATATATATATATATATATATATATATAATTTTGCGAACGTTTGTGTTGTTAGTAAAATGCCATAAGAAGAAGGAGGGAATTGGGCGGATGGGGCATCACAAGGTGACCGACGCGTGACTGGTGTCGCTCTCTACGCTGAAGGCAGCGCACGTCGGCGCCCCCGTACGGGTCGCGCTGCCGGTGCACTCATATTCCGCAGAGCGGCACGGCACGGCCTTTTTAATCATCCTTGGTCGCTGTCGGTGGAGAGAGGGGGGAGGTGCGCATTAGCCTGCAGATTCATGGCGAACCCGTTTACGCGCCGGGCCGTGCGGCGGCACGCGCCGTCGCGACGCGGCCATGTATGTGTGTGCGCGCACTAGCAGCGGTGTCGTGGACGAGCCGCCAAGGGTGCGCCGTTGTCTCGCCGCCGCTAAAGTCCCTCAATCTCCCAAAGTAGCGCCATTCGCTTCCCTCCTCCTCCGCTCGGCGCGGCCTCGACGGTGGCGCCGCCAGTGGTGGGCCTGCTGTAGCAGACGACGGCTAACACGCTACGGGAGGAAATCCGCAGAAAAGTTCGTTCGAGCCCTGCGGAGCAGTTTTTTCAATCGAGATCTTTCTTCGTCAGTCGGTAATTGGCCTTTAGAATTTCGTGTTAGAATTGCGAAGGAAATAGAGAAAATGACCATTATTCAAGGCGTATTTAAGGCGTAAAGCGCGCGACGTTGAGAGTTCGTATTACTGAAACACGACGCAAGCACGCGGTGTACTCAAACACGCGCGTAATTACCAAAGTTTCAGGTGTTGACAGCGTGAAAGTATGTGTACGTGGTTTCGTAGGTTCATTCACGTACCTGCAGGACACTTTTTTTCGGTCACGCGTGAGAGATTCCGGCTGTGTGCGGTCAGCAATGCCTGGCAACAGGGCCGTTTTTTCATTGCGGGGTGCTTTGGTAATCGTGACGATATATTGTTTTTTTTTTACAAGTACTGCTCCAGGAGGGCACATGTAATGGCTAGCAGAGGCCTCTGAAGAGCACGTAACATTACACTAATGCAGGCGTCGCAGGGAGTGTTCGCATACAAAATTGGCTGCCCGCGATCTTATACCCCCTTGGCATGCACAGGCTTCGGCGAGCCCCATCCAGCGCTGGTTTTAGCTTTGGTGTTCCCGTTGCCGCTTTGGTGCCCTGGAGGCGCCGTCAATAATACGAAATAATGACAAGTTGTTACACTAGTAAATAAAATTTATTGAAGAAATACAATCGCACCGAGGCGCCAACTTCTAAAGCAGCGCTAGCGCGCGGGTGTTATGAAACGCCAACGAGGAATTTACCGGCCCACGTACGACTCTACGATCAAAGTGCACGTTAAACATCCCCAGGCGAGCTAGATAAAGTTATCCGGAACCATCCACTACGACCTCCATCCAAGCTTTAGTCGCTTCGGAACGTTAAAAACATTAATCACCACAAACCAAATCTATACATGCGGGCGTACATTCCAAGCTAAAAGACTGCATCGTAAGTCATACTGAGCCTTGCAATAGCGTCGAGAATGTGCTAACTTCTGGTGGAGCTCAAAACACACCCTGAATAAAGTCGCTTTTATGTCACAGGCCAGCTGCAGATGCGTGCATTTCACCGCAAGACGATACTACATGAAACAAAGAGAGCACATTCGAAAAAAGAAAGTCAAACGACGCGCTAAAAACCACGCAGAGCATGAACACCCACTTTTTCGAAGCGGAAGGCGTTAACTAAGCTCAAAATAAGAGGTTGTGAGTAGCCGTGGCCCTTACTTCACTAAGCCGTGCGTTCTTTGCCACTTCCTCGAAGTCAGCCCGCCCGATCCTGCGAATCCACACTTCTTTTTGCGTTGCGCCCGCCGGACGGCAAAGCAAAAAGCTTTTTGCCCTCGCTGTGTCTGTTGCGGCAACCGAAGGCGCAGCAGCATGGCATCGCAATTAAGTTCTCGGCCCTGCACATTCTAATACGCTAACGCACTCCGTCAGTCCGCCTGCCGTACTTTCGTCGCGCAGGCCCAAGAATGGAGGTCGGCGCGCGCTGGAAAGAAAAAATATACAAAAGCGCGGCGCCTGCTCCGCGCTGGAAAGAAAAAAATATACAAAAGCGCGGCGCCCGCTTCCACGTGACACAGATTGGCCAATGGGGGAGCGGAGGAGGCTGGGGCGACAGGAGGCGTGGAGGAGGACGCGCCAGGGTGAGCGGGGTGGCGGAAAGATCTAAGAATGGCGCTACTTTTGGAAAATTGAGGGGCTTTAGCCGCCGCCTCCTCGTCCGGGGAGGAAGGCGCGCGCGACGTACGCCCCCTTCCGGCGTATGTGCGTCGCGTAAGCTCGAGAGCCGCGCTACAAAGTATCGCGCGTCTTCGCCGCTTCCTTCCTGCGTCGATCTCGCTCGGCTCTGTATATATACGCGCGAGCTTTCTCCCCGCCCTCCCTCCTCATCACTGCCCACTCGAACAACGCAATCGAGCTTTTCAAACCCGCCTCCTCCCTCTCTCTCTCACTTCTTTCTCTTCTTTTCGTGGCTGGGAGTGGGTGGGTGCTGTCGCAGAGGCGTGGGCGTGTGGCCAAATTTCGGTTGTTTCGTTTCTCTTTCTTTTGGCGAAGGCAGGGAGGCATCGCGGTGCGCTGTGCGTGGCAAATGTCCCGTGACTGGGGAGTTAATTGCGCGATGCGTTTGAGTTTGACATGCAGCGAGGAAGTCTCGAGCAATTAAGAATGCGCTGCCTCGCCTGCAGAAACGCTTGCTTATACACAGCCTGTTGGATTATATAGCCGTCTTTCGCGGTAGCGCTGTTCTACATTTTAACGCGATAGCGTTAAAAAGCCCGTGTCGCAGAATATCCGGCGTCAGACGTCGCATCGGCGAAAAAATTTTTGACCCAGGCCGTCATATAATGCCAGGAATGGACTAAACTAATCGAATTTCTCAAGCTAAACTACGTAGAAAAATCGTAAACTATGACTTGCACACAGCCTACAGACATGATAGCTCTCGGATCGTAATTTGACTACACGAGAAAGCATAATTCTGTTACGCGAAAACTCAAAGGAACCTCTTCACACGCGCGAACCGGCCGCGGCGTCCGCCATTTTGCGCGCGCCGCCGCGATGAGTGTCTTGGGGCCCACGGAGCGGCGCGCCTGGTGTTACATTCGACCTGCGGGGGCTGGCGATCTTTCTGGCCTGCTGCAGCGACTCGCTTTGTAAGGACGGCGATGCGCCTCGTCAACAACCCGTTGGCGCCGGCATGTCTGCAGCGGCGACTCGCTTTGTAAGGACGACAATGCGCCGCGTCCTCAAACTGTCGCCGCCGGGATGTCTAGACGCGGTCGGCGGACCAAGTATTGTTAGTGGATTCGCCGTCACCGTCACGGTTTGTTTGGAGCGGGGGAGCTCCTGGAAGATATTTTGCGGCGCCGTCTCACGGGCCTCAGAAGTCGTCAGTCAATGGACAGACGCGACGACCACTGTCTGCGGTGTCAACTCTGGGACCAAGAGGTGCCTCACTCGCTCAGGGCAAGACCCGTGGCTGCGAAAACCCTCTCACCTCGGTGTGGTCAGTGAAACCTGTGCGGAAGTGAGTGTGTAAACCCTCCCCCTCAAAGGCGGGTCGGCTACGATGAGTTTGGACGCTCCGAATTGGTCGAAGGTTGAACGGCCGTTTTCCCTCACCTAGGGATCTAGGGAGGACCGAGTGTTTAAAAGCAGCCGTTGTCGGCTCTTCAGTGTGCATTCTCTTTCCGTCATGCTAGACTGATGAACTGTAACGTTCTCATGTAGATACTGTAAATAAATCCCATATTCCTCGCTCTCGATGAGAACAAGTCTCTCCTTTCAACAACGTCCTCAGCGTGGATGAGTTGGACGATGGCATGGGCCAGCTACCATCTATTTCATGCCCGACCCCAATCCTTACACCGGTTCCTTGCCTTAACTCCAGCTGGCGCTCCACCACAAAGCTCGCCTTCGTGCATAGCGTTCGCGGCAAGCGTTTCCAAGTAAACAGTACGGTTACATGCGCTCCAGTTGCCGGGAAGCGTGAGAAGGAGTCAGAGATCTTTGAATGCTATCGCGTTCCACTCTTAAAGGCGAAGCTTAAGCGTCCTCCAAATTTAAACGCGTCGTCCGCCGTCGTTGCGTCACAGTTTGCCGCCGGGGCTCTCGCGAGATTACGCCGTCACGCACCGGTGGCAACTGCCAGGTCTTTGTTGTGTCCTTACGGGCGCCGTTAGAGAAGTCGCGTTCACACGGCTGATGATGAGCTGATTGCATTAATTAATGCGTAGATTATTTGTCTTGCTGGTAGTACTACGACGTGATGGCTGCAAGTATACGTTAGAGGATGTACGTTGCAGTGGAGCTTGCTGGATTGCCGCAGCATATATGAAATACCGTTTTAGGCGGCATCTGTTTTTTGGTCCCCGTCAATGCTCCCTTCTCCTCTGAAAGAAGGGGGGGGGGGGGGGGGGTCACGCGTGACAGGGTCGGAGGCTTTCAGCTGCAGCTTGGAAAGCTCTGAACTCTGTCCCGGCGATCAGCTCACCTCTCATATTCCGCGTTCGGACTGGCCCGCGTCTCTGCGTCTGGCTACGAAGCTATGACGAAGTACAATCAACACTCGGGGAGAGATTTATTTTATGCTAGTAAGTGTTCTTTGTTTCCCTTTCGAGCGGATCTGGCTGCTATAAAAATGAATCAGTTACGTTTATAGATATTGAAACATTTTGGAGCACTGTCAGTAATGAAGTACGAAATGGCGTCTGCCAGAATCGCGCTGTCGTAGTCGTGAGCATCTCTTGTAGTCGGCACGATTTGCCTTCGCCATCGCACACCGTGACGCTGAGGTTTCGCGTTAACGGCGCGCTTCGCATCATATCTGCACGACGCCTCACTGTCCTGAGGTATGGTGGGTCGGTATGCGTTGGGCATCGCATCGTGAGAAAGCTGACTCATACCGAAGTGGCGCGCATTTTGCCATGGCGCAATGTTAGGTATATGGAACCGAATTCGCAAAGTTCTTGATTCCTACGAACTGTTCTTTGGGCGGCCCGTCTTCAATCACTAGCGCTATAACGCCCGCTGTCGCGATCGGTAAGCGCCTGTGATACGAACCGATTAAACCGTAGGAACGGCTTTGCGAATACGCGCGCGCTCCCTGTGTTTGATTGCTGTGACGACGCCGTTGAATTCACTGTCTTTATCTTCTCTGCGCACGAACGAAGGAAGCAGCCACAAAAAAATGAAAAGCTATTCCACTATGTGAAGGGGGATGACCAGCGAACGTGTACCATATCATACAGGGTTAGACAAGGGTGCACATAGCAATTTTTATCATTACGTAATGGTAGTGGCTATAGCTTTGTGATTACTACGGTATACATTGATTGGTTCGGTCACAACCTTTGACAGATTCTTAGCCAAAGTTTAATCTATACACGACCGTTGTTGAGTAATTGAGTGACTTAGATTGGTATGGTGCTTAAAACTTTTCTAGCCCAAACTGAGTGAACCATTTCTTGTCTGGTTTTGAAATGTCCACATAAATGTTACCAGCGATGATCACAGGGGTAGTGTCATCACGGATAACCCATGCAAAGTGCGTGGTCATGAAAACTTCTCGATATCACACTTGGGTGTGCCTGGAGGTATATACACAGTAGATGTCACAATTCCGTCTTTCGTTTGCACCACACAGACATTCCCACGGTTGGTAGCATGGCATTGTCTTCTTGCGAGTCAAGGGTGTATGGGTGTACATACATTTTGTCCTTTGCGTATATGGCAACGCCTCCTGTTCGTGAGTCCGTGTGTGCTCACAAGTGATTCCGTATACCCGTCGACATGAAACAATGCATCATGATTTATTTATTTCATTTATTTTTATTTATTATTTATATTATTATTAGAGGCTGAGTGCTTGAAGCCTGCTTCTCCTCCGTCGCAGCTCGTCCCGGTGTAGCAGGATTTTCGGGATCGGCCCACCTTCATCTTTCTTTATTGTTGGCGCATAAACACGAAAAATACATGGAACCCTACTCATATACGGCTTCTGTGTAAAATGGATCCTGCACTGGGTAGATTGACGAGCTGGTTGCCCTCCCAAGACGATGGCATCGGACAGTGGGCGAAATACTAATGGTGTTAGTGGGCAACCTTTTGTCTCTACCAGACAAATGGAACAAATACGAAATGGTTCCACGCACGTGCATGCATGGGCACTGATGCGACAGTGCCAAGTAATAACACCTGCAGAACAAGAAATGTGGGTGGTTGGGAAAGGCCGCAATACAACTGACAGTGATTAAACTATAACACTGCTCCTCAGAAACTAAACAATTAAGATAGCGCTAAGCAGTGAAATAATTGACTCGAGAATATGTCACACAGTTATTCCAGTGAGGTGAGTGTTATAGAGGCCTGTTATAATTTTAGTGCAGCCCGTTTGGGAAGGAATGTGCATTAGATACGGAATCATCTGGGTCCGAGTTCACGAAGCTTTTCGGTCATAAGTGCTGTTTTCCGTTGGCTGACCGCCTTTGAGGAATAATATGTCCAACGTCGCCATCGATAGGCTGGCCTTTACCTATAGGCCTTTACGATCAGGCCTATAGCGTAAGAGCTTTGTTTTTCTATGTGAGCGCGGGCCTTTCTGTGTTTGTGCGACATTGTTGCCGGACACGGCGCAAACACTGTGGTGTGTGTGGCGCGCGAGCTAAATTTAACTATTTGCTTAGTCGCGAACTGTATATAAATGAATATTGTTTGCGTACGGTATACTATCTATCCTCTCCTTTATCCGCACTCCCCATCTACCATACCCTATGTACCTCCATCCTCTCATCCGCTGTGCCGGCGTTCATCTGTCAGCCCTAACGCTTATGGGGCGGTCGTCAGCAGGAATTTTTCTTCAATTCCTCCTTTCCACGATTAGCATAATAAAAAAATCAACTACTACTACTACTGCTGCTGCTGCTGCTGCTGCTGCTGCTGCTGCTGCTACTACTACTACTACTACTACTACTACTACTACTACTACTACTACTACTACTACTACTGCTGCTGCTGCTGCTACTACTACTACTGCTACTACTACTACTGCTACTACTACTACTACTACTACTACTACTACTACTACTACTACTGCTGCTGCTGCTGCTACTACTACTACTACTACTACTACTACTACTACTACTACTACTACTACTACTACTACTACTGCTACTACTGCTACTACTACTAATCTCCGTCGTTCCCGATTCATGAGGCCATCAACGAAGCTGTACCATGCAGCAGTCTGTTTGTGCACTGTGCGTGCGGATAAATAAACTTTCCGAGGGAGAAGGCTCGTGTTCCAATGGCTTCGAAGCGGGCGAACGTGCCCCCCCTCCCTCCGGTTCTGGCAATGCGGAAGGAAGGCCGCGTGGGAGCGAACACGAGCTTCGCCAAGGTGACGGCGTCGCGTTCTCGGCGCGTCTGTCTGCCTGCGGCGGCGGCGTTGCTTTCGGCCGGCGGCGCGGGCGTCTTTTGTCGGTGTACCCGAGGGAGGCCGCCGCAACCCAGTTTCTCACGGACGCGGCCCCCCTGTTTCTTTCTGCCCCGGTTGTTGTTGCTCTGACGGCGCGGCCTCCCGCGTCGCCGACGCCGTGGTGGCAGCAGTGGTTCAAGGGCTCCGCCACCGAGACGCGCTCGCGGAAGTGTACGGCCGACGAGGGAGCCGTGGTCTCCGCCACAACAGCGTCCCTCCTTTCACTTCCTGCTGTGTCGGCGGCGGCCGCGTTATGAGATTGGCCGGCCCGATTTGAGCTTTATGCGCCCCGTGCCAGCGCGCTTCCCGTCCGTTTCCCTTTGCCTTGGAGAGAAGGCGCTGTACTCTTAGCGCTGCACTCTTAGCTTGACGATTTTGATAGCGTTCTTTTTTATTTTTTGTTTTGGTTTGTTCGCCGTCCTTCGCGCCCTGTTAATGTTATAAACTTAGCTTCGACGGCGCGTTTCATTAGCGCTCGTAGCGTTCGAGCTTACCGCTTGTTATTGCCAATTCATGCCGCTTGGGTGGCGGCATCGTAGGCAAAAGGTTAAAGAGAGGGCCTTTACATACTGCGGCCGTCCACTTGTATAACGGGCGGCGAAATCTAGAGTGCGCCAAGCAAACGTGCGCTGGTTCATGGTGACTGCATGCGCCGCAGCGAAAAATTTGCGAATTGGGGCCCTATAACGTAAAACTATTCCAATATGTTTCTATTCCAATCTCCTGGGCCGGTATCTTGTAGCGATGCCTTTTCCGATTCTATGCTTTTTCAGGCTTTTCGCGCTTGGCCACTGGTCAGAGCGACAGTCTGCCCACATTATCAACGCGATCAGGCGGCTGTGTGTGGTGGATGATAAGAATAGCATAGAATAAGGCATAAGGCATGGCTACAAAATAGCGGCCCTGACGTCAAATTTGCGTAACCACCGACGCAAGCACCGGGCGATCACCCGCAGTGTTGTCTGTACAGACCAATCAAACACTCTCCTCGTCCATAGGAGGTCACTTTTGTTTGCTTGAAAAACGAATAACATTGCCTACACTGAGTGGCTTGTCGTATCTAATTGGCTGACAAGAGGCGAGGAGAACGCTCAAGTGGAGAGGGATCCGCTGGGGCAGAGCCAGTGCACTGAAAATCTATAACCGGATGAAGAGGGTGGTGCCGGCGTCTGCGATTGGTCGGCTTTCCCTTACTTAGCTTGTGGTGGCTGGTCGAAAATCGCGGCGGCATGCAACGGAAGCTTACGAATGACGCTAAAACTGACCCTCAGCAAAGAAGTGTTGGCAGAATGAGGTGGTAAACGTGCCGAAAGTGCTCGAAAACGTTACACGGCCACGCAAGAAGTTTTATTATACGCAAATACACCCATGCTCTCCGGCAGGTGCGAGTAGCCAGCGTCTCAGTGATCGGCGGCAGGCATCTTTTATTCCTTTCGGAACGGGCAGCCTGCGGCTTTTCCGAAGAAAATTCAGTTTTGTTCGGCATATTAATGCATCTTTATCGCGTACACGTCACTTTGACGCGGCGAGTTTGTGCGGTTTTGTGATGTCGCGTAACAGGCAGGTGAAGTGGGTGCAGCCTGGAAGCTTTTTACCAATAGCCGAGGGCTAATGGCGAAAAGGGGTCGAATCAGAAATAACTGTTTTTCTTTTTTCTGTCAAATCATGCATAACCAGTGTGTACACATCATATCAGATGGGGAGCTATCGCGGTTTTCGTGACGTCGCGTGACAGACAGGTGAAGTGGGGGTGGTCGAAAAAAGTTTTTGACCAATCGTGGAGGGCTGATAGCAGAACTGGAATAGAAAAGTTTGGAATAGTTTTACGCTATAGCGCCCTTGGTATAAGGGCCACGTGGGACCAACGCTAAAGACGAAAATACGGCAAGGAATTACAAATACGACAGGCGCTGGCAAACCATACGCCCTGTACTATGCATATATGGCATACACACAGGCGCTCAATTTCTTGTGGCAATCTGTTTCAGAGGATGATTGTAGGGATGTTACTCGCACGCTTGCTTGTGTGCGCACGGCTTACGTCGTATCCTGCTATCGACGCTTGCAGTTTTCCTGTGTGTAAGTAAATCCTTCTGTGGCTTAATAAACTCCGATTTGATAGGATTCGTATTTTTCGATATCCCACCACGTTGTTGTCTCGCCCCAGGACTCCTTCGGCATTGGTATACTTACTAGTTTTCATCGCCCTCCTAGTGTCGTCCTTTTCTCTTTCCTTTTATCGTCTTCCTTAGCTGCGGGACAGCTCAGGTGTCCACTGACAAGTGATATTGTATCGAATCTCACCGGTGTATATGATTTATTTCCTTCTCCCCCAGAAGACCCAGCGTGTCATATTTGGTACGTTGATTATGGTACCATAAAATGCTGATCAGAGTGGGAGAAAAAGCAAAATCCATAGTGTAGCGTTTCTAACACGCTGCAGGAACAAAGATTCAGTTGTCCAGAGATCAGCAAACAAGTTACTCTCTCTCTCTCTCTCTCTCGTAATCTACACCTCGAGGCACGCCATTTATTTTGCAGCGCCACACACTTTGACAGCGTCTCGTTCCTCGCAAAGCGATCGGTCATAATGAGCGCCTCGATCTTGCTCCCGCGGTATGGTGCAAGACTATTGCAGTGGCTGCCTGTCTTGCACGACTAGGAAGGTAGAAGATGTGTACGGTGGAGTGATCGATCGACGTGGCCGGTAACTATATACCGCGGGCAGTATATAGCGCATTCCGCCGCGCTTCCGTCGCTGTTCTTATAACTTGTACGCCGGAGGTCGTCGCCGCGTTGCGCGGGGCGCTATTCGCATGACGCGATCACACCTGTGCGACTGCGAAGAAATTTTGCATCTGAGGGCTGCGACAAATCAGAACGGAACACAGCACGCGAACGCCTGCGTGTACGAAGTATAGTACAAGCCTTCCTTGTTTTATTCCGCGCGTGCCCACTGCATTTAGGCGTAATTGCGTCATACCGTTCGGCGCACGCGTTCTATACCGCTGAGCGCGACGTGGCGCGTTGTGTTCGCGGCCACGTACAGGGTGTGAAAGCAAAATTCAAAAAGAAAGAAAGAACGTCACGGGTGTATCGAGATTTCGATGAACGCTTGTGGAACCCCCAGAGGTCGAAGTTAGCTGGCGGAGCCGCCCCTCTGTTGAAATAAACAGCCGCTGATAATCAGTAACTCTCCTGGGTGACTTCTGAGCTGTGATTTCGTTATCAGGCATCGTCTGCTGAAGCGGGGAAGGGGTTCTCAAACAGCTTCTCATGTCGCTTTACCAAAAGTACAGTGTCCTGTACTTTCCTTCGCGGGGTGGCAACATGTAGCGGAGGAGGAGCGCTTTTCGAGTACGGAGTCATGCGTGTGCGGGAACGGGATGTGTGGCGTAAATGCGTCACGTTCGCGTTTCCTCCCCGGATCATCAGCCTGCGCTGTATAATATCTCTCCCGGCATGTCCTGTGCTAAGCGCGTCTTCGCTTGTGCAGTGCGCCTTGCTTCCTTCTGCTGTCACATTCCTGTACGCTCACGAGGAAGTCGGGCGGATCGTGTTTGCTGTCGAGGTGCGACGCTGACGCCGCCTTCTTGCCGACGGGTCCACACGCGGCCGATCGAGAGCATATATAACGAGCTCGCGGCGATCGTGCGCATTTTGCCGCGTGTCACAAAGGGCGCTCTTGCTGATAACGCGTGCGACTCGCTTGTCTCGTCCGCAGCCTCCCTCTCATTCCTCCTGTTTCTTCGTGCCTTTCTTAACGGGAGGCAGGCGCCAATGCCGGGGGAGGGTGGGGTGGTGGGTGAGAGGTGCGCCAGCCGCAGGCATGCGGATCTCGTGCGCGCAAACACGCGGGTCCGGTCCCGCGCAGAGGCGTGTGGCGCAGCGCGCGCGCGCGCCTGTGTAAACGGAAGGCGCGCGAAGACGCAGCACGCTTGGCTCACGTGAGCTGCGCGCAAATGAAACGTGCAACCTATGTCGCCGTTGCCGTCGA